>NC_053426.1:104542205-104842205 GCF_007990345.1 Gossypium hirsutum
TATCTGAGAAATAACCACTATGTCTCCTGTAGATCTTTGAATCAATTCTCATTCTCGTACACAAATCCGATCTTAAACATTAAGCACCCATCAGAACCAATTTGAAATCTGACTGTGTATCAACTTCACACTGTTTTCTCTTGTCTTGCAAATCTTGATCATCTTTCTGAGCTTCAGAAATCTCTTGCAAAACATTGTTTTGCTCTTAACTCTGCTAGAACCGAACCATCATCTGACACTTTCAACTGAGTGTTCATAACTCTCAAAGCAAACAACAACTTTCTGCTCAAAGCATCAGCAACCACATTCGCTTTTCCCGGATGATAATCAATAACAAGCTCGTAATCTTTCAATAATTCCAACCATCTTCGTTGTCTCAAATTCAAGTCTTTTGTGACATCAAGTACTTAAGACTTTTGTGGTCGGTATATACCCGACATTTTTCACCATACAAATAATGTCGCCAAATTTTCAAAGCAAACACCACCGCAGCCAATTCCAAATCGTGAGTAGGATAATTCCTCTCATGAGGTTTTAACTGCCTCGAAGCATATGCCACCACTTTTCCTTCTTGCATGAGCACACACCCCAAACCATTTAGAGAAGCATCACTATACACCACAAATTCTTTACCTGATTCGGGCTGTACTAACACTGGTGCCTCTGTTAATAACTTTTCAATTCTTCAAAACTCTGTTGACATTCTTTCGTCCATTCAAATTTAACATCCTTTCGGAGTAGTCTAGTCATAGGAGCAGCAATTATAGAAAATCCATTTACAAACCGCCGATAATACCCAGCTAGCCCCAAGAAACTTCTAACTTTAGTTACGTTTTTCGGTGGTTTCCAATCAAAAATGGCTGAAATTTTACTAGGATCAACCCGTATACCATCACCTGAAACAATATGACCCAAAAATCCAACTTACCGAAGCCAAAATTCACTTTTACTAAACTTAGCATACAGCTGCTTATCTCTCAAAGTTTGCAAAACTATCCTCAAATGCTCAGCATGCTCTGTCTCATCTTTTGAATAAATTAAAATATCATCTATAAACACCACAACAAATCTGTCCAAGTATGGCCGAAATATGCGATTCATTAAATCCCTAAACACAGCAGGAGCATTTGTCAACCCGAATGGCATAACTAAAAATTCATAATGACCGTACCTTGTTCTAAAAGCAGTTTTAGGCACATCCGACTCTTTTACCCACAGTTGGTAATACCCAGATCTCAAGTCAATCTTTGAAAACCATGTCGCTCCTTTTAGCTGATCAAACAAATCATCAATTCTTGGCAACGGATACTTGTTTTTTATTGTCACCTTGTTTAACTGCCGATAATCAACACACAACCTCATAGAACCATCCTTCTTTTCACAAATAACACGGGAGCACCCCAAGGTGAAAAACTCGGTCTCACAAAACCTTTATCAGTCAACTCTTGCAAATGCAACTTTAATTCCTTCAACTCTGCTGGTGCCATTCTATACGGAGCAATCGAAATCGGAGTTGTTCCCGGTATCAAATCAATACCAAATTCTACTTCTCTGACTGGAGGCAAACCCGGCAATTCTTCTGGAAATACATCCGCAAATTCACACGCAACTGGCACTGATTCAACTTTCTTTTCAACTTCTTTGTATTAATTACATACGCCAAATAAGCTTCATAACCCTTTCTCAGATATCTTTGAGCCGACATTGAAGAAATCACACTAGGCAATGCCTCTGATTTATCTGATTCAACCCGCAGAGTTTCACCATTTTCACACTTTAATTCTATAATCTTTTCTTTGCAATTTATTTTAGCATCATGCAATGTCAACCAATCCATACCCAAAATAACATCAAACTCATCAAACGGCAACAACATCAAGTCGGTCGGAAAGTAATGATCCCGAATCATTAAAGGACATTTCTTACATACTTTATCAATAGTCACACATTTGCCTAACGGATTCGACACTCTAATCATAAATTCTGTATTCTCAACAAGTATATTCATACTAGACACCAATTTCATGCACACATATGAAAGGGTAGAACCGAGATCAATCAAAGCAATAACATTAACATTATAGAGGGAAAATGTACCGGTAATCACATCAGGTGAGGAAGCATCTTCACGTGCTTTAATAGCATAAGTTCTAGCCGGAGCCCTTCTTTCAGGTCTAACTGGTGCATCCCTGGCTTCATTCTTATTGCTTGCTTCGCTCCCAGCTTTTCTTGGATATCTTCCTCTCGAATCCGCCCCACTTGTTTTTGTATTCTGAAATTTTCTTTTTCAGCTCTCTCTGGGCAGTCTCTAATAAAATGATCCGAAGAACCACATCGAAAACATTCATTTTCTCTACACGGACCAAAATGATTTCTACCACACCGCTGGCACTTAGGTTTAACAAATCTCGAGTTCCCTACACTGGCTGCCGAAGTAGTCTGGGATTTAAGACCCACATTTTGCTTCTTATAATTCCCATATGATTGCCCAGCTGAAGCTTGGGAACGAGGATTCATATTCCTTGACTTTCTAGGTTGCTGTGAAAATGAACCGCTCATCGGTCTTTTCTTCCAATTTCTAGTCTCAGCCTCTACCTTTTTCTTTTCTTTAAGTAATTCTTTGGCCTTACAAGCTCGATCAACCAATACTACAATTTCTTTTAATTCAAGAATTCCAACAAATACCTTGATGTCTTCGTTGAGCCCGTCTTCAAATCGTCGGCACATATTGGCCTCTGTAGGAACATACTCTCTAGCATACTTACTTAATCGAACAAACTCTCTTTCATATTCTGTAACCGTCATATTACCTTGCTTCAACTCAAGAAATTCTTTACGCTTCTGATCAATAAATCTTTCACTAATATATTTCTTCCGAAACTCTTCTTGAAAGAATTCCCAAGTTATTTTCTCTTTCGGTACCACCGAAATCAAAGTCTTCCACCAATTATAAGCTGAATCCCTCAACAAAGATATAGCGCATTTCAAACATTCTTCAGGTGTACAAGATAATTCGTCAAATACCCGGATTGAATTTTCAAGCCAGAACTCTGCTCTCTCGGCATCATCATCAATATTTGCTTTAAATTCTTCGGCCCCTTGCTTGCGAATTCTATCAACTGGAGTTCTGTGAAATTTCATCAGATCCATACCTTGAGGCATCGGGGGTACAGGTTGAGGAATTGGGGGAGGTGGGGGAGGTTGTACATTTGGGTTCGTACGAACGAACTCAGTGTACCATGCACTCATCATTTGGAGAAAGGCTTCCCGACCCCTTTCTCCTCCTCCCTGACCAACAGTAGGAGGTGGATTTTCAGTCGGCGCTGCTCCTTCAGCCGGAGCTGGCGCATTACTCTCTACTTCATCTGCCACAGCTGGATCGGGATCCATTTACTATAAAAAATCATTTAAAAAGGTCAGAAGTCGTCACACTATCACAATTTATACATATGGCATGTATAGCAAAATCCGTACATACAACACGTAGTCCGAGAACCGACTAAACCTGGCTCTGATACCACTAAATGTAACGCCCCCATGCCCGAGACCATCGTCGGAGTCGAGTATGAGGTGTTACTAACCTTAGTTTAACATTTTTAGAACTTTGGATTATTGTTTCTACATTCACAGCTTTTAAGCTACTTGCGTCACAGTCACAAGAAAAATCATATCTCGAGTTACAAAACTCGAAATCAAGATCCATAAATTTTCCCTGAATCTAGACTCATATAACTATCTACTAATATTTTTCTAGAATTTTTGGCTGGACCAATTAGTACAATTTATTAGTTAAAGTTACCCCTATTTCAGGACTCGACTGGTCTGACCTCTGTTTACTACGAACCACATTTCTCTCTGTACAAAATTTATATGACTATGAGATTTGTTTCTACTAAAACTATACTCAATAAGGATTCTGAGGATATAAAATATACCACCTAATTATATCTTTATAATTTATGATGAATTTCTAAAGTTGGAACAGGGGATTCAAAAACTGCTATGACCCTGTTTTACTAAAATTCAAATATCTTCTAACATATAATTCCTTTACCTGTTTCATTTGTTTCATGTGAAACTAGACATAATAAGCTTCAATTTTATATGTATTCCATCACCAAATTAAATTTCTATGATTTTTAGTAAATTTTCAAACTCACGTTAGTGTTGCTGCAGTATTCTGTTTATGGCAAATTTCATCCTTTTTATGAGTTTTTATGCACTAAGTATCTTAATAGTTTTCCTTAACATCAAACATAATCTACACTAACCATTTTCATAATTTATCATTATCAAGCATTTCCTCAACCATTCCACAACCATACCATAAGATCATTTTCACAAAATAGGTATATTGCTATACATGCCATACTTAAATTTACAAGCCATTTACCAAAAGTCTTCCGGATAGTGTGACTGAGCCTTCGACCTATCTCGACTCCTGAGCTGGCTTGTCCAAAACTACAATGAGTAAGAAGGAGGGAGTAAGCATAAATGCTTAGTAAGTTCATATGCAAATAATAAGTAACATAACAAACAGTTATACCAATCAACATTAGCATACATCACTAAAACACATATCGCATTTCTAAACATCATTCCTCATCATCTTATTACCTTATAGTGGTTGTATCAATACTCAACCCGAGGGTTAAATACATACCTGTCCAAAATAACCATTTCACATCACTCACCAATACTTCTCTTTACATCTCGAATATTCCTCCATTTGAGTAGAACTTTACCCGTTGAACACATCAGAATATAATTCGGATACATGGATAACTTGCACATAAGTGCCATATATGCAATCAAGCAATCATGTAACCCGCCCATAAGCGAACTCGGACTCAACTCAACGAGCTCGGGCGTTCGCATCCACAAGTGAGCTTGGACTCAACTCAACGAGTTCGGACATTCGCATCCATAAGTGAACTCGGACTCAACTCAACGAGTTCGGATGCTCAACCATCCTAGTGACATGTCACTTGTATCCTAATCTATTCCTAAGGTTCAAACGGGATTTTTCTCGAACACTTATCCTTGCCGTCTTCCGTAGAATGCCGAAATCAATACTCGGTAACAATTATATTTAACAAGTAGCTCACATAATTTACATATTATTTGAAATTAACCACAAAGCATACATTTCATAATGAAATTCAGCATAACACATAATTAATATCAATAACTTAATAACAATTATGCTACATTATTTACACATGAACTTACCTTGGTACCAAAATACAAAGATTTTGCAATTTAGTCCACAATCTTTCTTTTCCTCGATTGAGGTCAATTCCACGTCTTTCTTGATCTAAAATAACACATTTAGCTAATTTAATACTCACATTATCAAATTAATCCTTAACTCAAATTTTGGCAAAATTACAATTTTGCCCCTAAACTTTTGCATATTTACATTTTTTCCCCTAGGCTCGGGATTAAACTTTATTCCTTATTATTATGTTTTACAACATGCTGATCACTTTTCTCTTCTATGGCAACATCAAATTCTCACACTAACATGTACTTGTGACTATTAGGTATTTTTACCGATTAAGCCCTTTTACTCGTTTTTGCTTAAAATCGAGTAGTACAAGTTGTCTAACATAATTTAAAACCCCATATTCTATCATAAAACATCAAAATACACAAATTTCTCCTATGGGTATTTTTCCAAATATAAACCTTAAGTTGAGTTATTGCTGCCATAAGCTTAATCGAGCTACCGGGATTCTAAAAACGTAAAGAACATTAAAAACGGGGCTTGGAATCACTTACTATGGAGCTTGCAAGCTTGAAACAAACCCTAGCTATGGAGAACCCTTGAAATTTCGGCCTAATGAAGAAGATGGACAAAAATTGGCTTTTAATTTTGTTTTTAATTCATTTTAATAACTAAATGACCAAAATACCCTTACTACTAAACTTTCCAAAAATTCCTTCCATGTCCTAATTTTGTCCATGAACTTAAAATTGGTCAAATTGCTATTTAAGACCTCCTCATTAATATTCCAAAGCAATTTCATACTAAAAACTTCTAGAATGCAAGTCTTGCAACTTATTCGATTTAGTCCCTACTTTCAATTTAAGCACTTTAGGCATAGAATTTCATCATGAAATTTTCACACAATCATGCAATCATATCATAATCATCAAAATAATTATAAAATAATTATTTCTATCTCGGATTTGTGGTCACGAAACCACTATTCCGATTAGGCCCTAATTCGGGATATTACAAGAGAAATGGTTCAAAATGGTACAACCAAGAGTTTTAGTATTGACGGGCATGATTGTTTGAGGTTTCAAAATCGAGTTTGTGTTCTAGCTACTTCTGAACTAAGAGAGTTAATTCTTCGAGAAGCACATGATAGTGCTTTTGCTTGGCACCCTGGTGGAACAAAGATGTATTGTGATTTACGAGAATTATATTGGTGGCCTGGAATGAAAAGGGACATAGTTGAATATGTTAGTAAATGTTTGACATGTCAGCGAGTAAAGGCAGAACATCAAGTTCCTACTGGATTACTTCAGCCTATTAGCATTCCTGAGTGGAAATGGGATCGTATTACAATGGATTTTGTTACAGGATTGCCATTGTCAGCAAGTAAAAAGAATGCTATTTGGGTAATTGTTGATCGGCTTACAAAATCAGCTCACTTTATAGCTGTTAGAACAGATTGGTCATTGCAGAAGCTTGCAGAAGTGTATATTAGAGAAATTGTTAGATTACACGGTATTCCGGTGTCAATAATCTCAGATCGAGATCCTCGGTTCACATCGAGATTTTGGAGACAGCTACATGAATCATTAGGTACTCGACTTAACTTTAGTACGGCTTTTCAACCGCAAACAGATGGACAGTCCGAACGGGTAATACAAATATTAGAAGATATGCTTCGGGCTTGTATCATTGATTTTGAATCAGGTTGGGAACGTTATTTGCCATTAGCTGAATTTGTCTATAACAATAGTTTCCAATCTAGTATTCAAATGGCTCCGTATGAAGCATTATATGGTCGAAGGTGTCGATCACCGGTATGTTGGACAGAATTGAATGAAAGAAAAATGATTGGGCCAGAATTAATTCAAGAAACAGAAGAAACAGTTAAGAAGATTAAAGATAGGTTGAAAGCAACTTTTGATAGGCAGAAATCATATGCAGACTTGAAACGGCGAGACATTGAATATTCTGTTGGTGATAAAGTATTCCTCAAAGTATCACCTTGAAGGAAAGTTTTGAGATTTGGCCGAAAGGGTAAGTTGAGTCCACGTTTTATTGGGTCGTATGAGGTTGTGGAAAGAATTGGGCCTGTTGCCTACCGACTAGCTTTACCTCCAAAATTACAGAAAATTCATGATGTTTTTCATGTTTCGATGCTCCGGAGATATAGATCAGATCCTTCCCACATTATTCCTACTGAAAATATTCATATTCAGTCTGATTCGACTTATGAAGAAGAGCCGGTTCAGATATTAGCTCGAGAATAAAAGAGCTGAGAAATAAACGGATCCCTTTAGTAAAAGTGTTATGGAGGAGTCATAGTATGGAAGAAGCGACTTGGGAACCGGAAAAAACGATGAGAGCACAATATCCTCATCTATTCTCAGGTAAATTTCGAGGACGAAATTTATTAAGGGGGGAGAAATCTAATGACCCAAAATTCACAGGCACCGGAAAAAGTACATTATCGGGCCTCCGTCTTAGTAAATCGAGTTCGAAATAATTACTAGAAATATTTATGAGTCTAGCGATGTGTTTAATTAGGTTTAAATTAGGTGAATTTAGCTTAATTTAGAGTAATTAGTAAAAATGACTAAATTGAATAAAGGGCAAAGGTTCAATTATAGATCAATAGAAAATAAAAAGGACCAAACTAGCAATTTTACCAATTAGCATAGATGAGGCGGCATAAACTGTAAAAAAAATCTAAGGCTTTTCTTAGATATTTGTTATTGATTGATTAAATTAAATTATAATATATTATTAGCAACTAAAACAAATAAAAGAAAGAAAATAAAGTAAAGAACAAAGAAAAGAAATAGAATAGGCAAACGAAAAGCAGGGGAAGGAAAGAAAGAAAGAGGAAAGAAAAGAAAAAGGGAGAATTAGGGTTTGAAGGTTTGAAAGTTTAATAGGTAAGTTAATTTAGCCCTTTTTATTTAATTTTAATGTTTTAAAAGCTTTAGAACAAAGTTTTGATGAAATTAAATTAATATTTTGAAAGTTATTAGAATTCTAAATATTGTTCATGTTGAATAAAAAAAATGAAATAGGGGTTTAATTGAATGAAATTCAAGTTAAAATAGATATAAGGATTGAATTGCAAAGTAAGCTACAAGTTTTGTGTTTTAGGGACTAAATTGAGGAAAATTTCGGAATTAAGAAAATATGTTGAAAATTTAATAGTTAAATTTGAGTTTAAATGAAATTTGAATAGACATAAGGTGTGAATTGGTGTTATAAATTTGGTTATTAACATTTTACATCAAAACAGTTTTGGGAAGTAGCAATGGTCTGACTTTGAAAATTCACTAAAAATTGTATAAATTGAACTAGAGGATGAACAAAATATGTAATTAAATATTATTTAGTCTATTTTCTTATAGTATAAATAGTGTAAGCAATGAATTGATGAATCAAGATATATTTGAAATTTTGTAAGACTAGTTCGGGGTGATTTCGAGATGCCCTATTTTAATTTTGGAAAATCATTATAAATTTTAAAAAAATTATTATGGAGTGTAATTTATATGTGTGAACTCCTTAATGAATCTAGTTTAAAAATAAGTAAACAAGAACCTTATTCGAGTTCTGTACAATGAGATAATTTATTTTTAGTAGAGAGAGGTCAGAACTGTCAAATGAAATAACAGGGGAGTATTTAATGAATAAACTGTACTAATTGGACAGACCAAAAATTCTGAAAATATTATGGTGAGAAGATATATAAATCTAGTTTTAAGGAAAATTTATGGATATTAATTTTGAGTTTCGTAGCTCAAGATATAAATAATTTAGTAACAATGATTCAAGTAGACAGCTTTGAATGAACATATAAGTAAATAGTGGAATTATGTGTATAAAAATGGTTAAATTTGCATGTTTAGGCTCATGGATTAAATTGAATTGTGTTATATTGATGATTATAAATTATTATTATTTTCGTAGTTAACAAAGAACCCAAGACATCGGCGCACAAAGGAAAGGAGAAAGCTATCGAGGATTAAAACGAGAAATTCACGGTTTGTATTACTATAATTCAAATTACTTTTTATTAAATGCTATATATCAATTCTATATTTAATAAGTGAATTATAAGGTAAGTATTGATATTGGAGTTGAATGAGAATTGAATTGAATGGAGAATGTGTATGTATAATTGAATTGTAAATTGATTTGAATGTGAAAATTTTAATTGAAAAGTAATCTTGGAATGGAAATGAAAGTGAATTGAGAATTGAAATACCCTATTAACTAGTCGGGCAAAGTAGGATATAATTGGCATGCCATAGGATATGGAAGTGTACGGGATTTGCTGGCTTTATCGATCAGGCACTTTATGTGTCGTATCAGGCACCTCGTGTGTCGTATCAGGCACCTCGTGTGTCGTTTTAGGCACTTTATGTGTCGTATACTGATCAGGTACTATGTACCGTTTTAGGCACAATGTGCCGTACTGGTGTGTTGGGTTGGAATCCGTGTATCCGTCAAAGTCCGGATTTTGTTAATAGGGTGAATATCTAAAATGTGAAATTTAAAATAAATTGATTGATTATATTAGTGAAATATTGAAAGAAACGAAAAAGTTGAATAGTGGATTGAAATTGAGATTGAAAATGAAAGGTATGAACTTAATGTTCATGTAGTGATTGAAATTGTTACATGTAATATGTGATGGAAACTGAAGAATAGATAAAAATTGTATCGTTATTATTAATTAATGAAAGTTTAAGAATGAATTGATATTTGTGAAATTAGATAGTTACATGTTTGGTAATTAAAATTCTTTATTGCTATTATAATTTGAATTATGGTAATACCACTGAGTACGGAATACTCAGCGTGCGGTTGTTTGCGTGCGCAGGTTAATAGGAGTCTAGTACCCCGGTCCAGCATCTGAATGATCCCGACTCCAGCAAATTTTGGGTGATGTTTTCTTTCTTAATTGAAAGTGGCATGTACTAGGTGTTGTATAAGTTATATAGATATGCTTGTAATGTTAGTTGTAAGAAAGGTATACCATATTTTGTTATTAGTTTGATAAAATGGTAAATATTATTTTATATAATTTGGTATAGGTTGGAATGAAAAATGAATAAAGTTATTAGTTAATTTGGATTAATATTATGAATGTTATAATAATTGTAAAATATCCATAAGTTGTCTGATATATCCGGTAATGCCTCGTAGCCCTGTTCCGGCGACGGTTTGGGGTTAGGGGGTGTTACAATAGGTATACTCAGATCTCACGCAAGGCAGACTAACATCTCACCACTTGATCATTACAGAATTCACTTTACAGATTTCCCAAATAATACGCCATAAAGGATTTCCAGAGAATTCGCAACAAAGGCTTTCTAGAGAATACGCCGCAAAGGCTTTTCAGAGGATTTGCCACAAAGGCTTTCTAGAGTGGTGAAACATAGAATTCGCCATAAAGGCTTTCCATGAAATCCATGTTTGCTATCCCGACGGACCATCTTTGTGGATGCCATGAGGCTTCTCCCACATGGTTTTATACATTCATGCATTCTTAGCATATTATCATATGATGTCATGCCTATGGACTTTTCATAGATTTATTTCGTAATTTTCCAATCCGATTAGCATTATAGTTCCCCTATCTAGGCTACACAATAAATCTATATTTTTATAATAATGGTCGTGAAACTAACTAAAAATTCGACTAAGGCAAGTGCACCTATCGAACAGTAGTAAAGTTATGGTGAGACTAAAAATATCGTATCCACGAGGACTAAAAGTACTAGTAATTACTATCTTTTTATTATCTAGCCTAAAAATTAAAAGATGTTTTTAAACTAAAACTAATTATCTAATTAACTAAGATTACGACAGAGATTAAAATTGGGAAATACTTTTTAGAAAACCGATGGAGAAGACAATACCCAAGGAAGAATCCACCTAGACTTCACTTATTACTTCTGAATTAGACGATTTATTCACTTGACTTAATCTGTAGAAATCCCTAGTTTATGCTAGGTTGATTAATTGAAATCTCTTTCTAATTAAAACCCCTATTTTCGTATTAACTCGATCTATGGATTCCCTTATTAGATTTGACTCTAATATGGCAGATTTATGTCGTCCTATCTCTAGGATTGCATGCAACTCCGCTTAATTATGAACGATCTACTCTTAAACAGGGACTTTTGCTCCACTGAATAAGCACATCAAAAATCTGAATTAATATCCTGGAATATTAAAGCAAGAATTAGAACTCACAATTAAGAATAAGAACAAGTATTTATCATATAATTTAAATAGTAATAAGATTCGTCTTAGGTTTCATCTCCCTTAGGTATTTAGGGAGTTTAGTTCATAATAATGGAAAACATCTCAAAATTGGGAAAACAACAAAACATAAAGAAACCCAAAGAACTTCTAAGGAAATTGAATGGAGATATTCAGTCTTGAAGTAGATCCTGCTTCCAAGCTGATTCCGATGGCTGTCCTTGAGTATTTTCTGCCTTCCACTCTGCGTGTCTCCTTTTAATCCTTTTCTAGGGTGTTTATATAAACTTTGGAATACTTCAAAACCCTCAAAATTAGCCTTTTCCGAGTAAAATTAGACTTAGACTCTACAGGGACACGGTCATGTGCTACGCCCATGTGAAGGTCCTCAGGTCGTGTGAAATTCTGACTTGGTTTTTAGTGTATGGCCTGCCCATGTGCCTCACACGGGCATGTGGGTTACTCGTATGCAAGTGCCTAAGCCGTGTGAAACACTGAATTAGGCCCATTTTGTCTATTTTTGGTGCATTTCTTGCTCTTTTTGTCTTCCTATGCTCACCGAAGTATAAAACATGAATTTGAAGGATTAGGAGCATCGAATTCAATGAAACCAAGGAAAAATCATCCATAAATATGCCAAGCATGGGGTAAAAATATGTATATATTATGGTTTATCACATAATGATTTGTCTGTCCAATTAGCAATATACCTGCCCTACCAAAGGCAACATAAACGGATCTCTTTATCACCTTTCTACATAACCCAGAATTATTAAGTACTAAACCCATATAATAGGAAAGTATTAGGCAATGACTGCACACATGCCAACAACAACATCTTATATCACACAACATCATATCATACCGCACATTGTTCACCTCATTTACATATTTGTAGATATCTCTCAAAAACACAAATTCACATAATTACATGACATGCATAAGTCAAGTTTAGAAACTCACCACAGACCTACCTTAATCTTGGCCTAGAGCTTTCATTTCAACTGTTCGTCCCAACCAGTGGCAGCAATTGCTTAAAAGATCATAAGATTTCCATTAGAATCCCTATTATAGACATTTTACTAACATTTCAACTATATGCGACCCCCATACAAGGCCTTCCTGTAATACCTTTCTCTTCTATAATTGTAACATGCAAATTTGTAATGCCTACCAAAAGACAAAATTATCTACTCATTAGAGGATATCTTATTCCAATCTTAACGAATAAGAAGAAGAGAACTTTGAGGTTAGAAAGAAGAACCTGAACATAAAGCAGAAAGGAAAACCATCTGAAATGGTCCCTTTTTATAAATATACTCTCAGACCCCTGATTTCCCTACCAAATTCGGGTAGGTAAAAGAAAATTCGGCAAAGGTTTAACTGATTGTTGACCAGTAATTGACTCTTGTTAAGAAATAGTCAGCCTTGATGCTTGTAATAATTTATTTAGTTTGTTAGTTATAGAGTACAAGTAATCTTTCATTCATTTTGCTACTCTGCTCTTTACTCTGATCTTTGCCTTCTATTGTTGTAGAATCCTAATAACTCCTAACTAATCCGAGACGAGATCCAATTGAACAGTACTCATGAAATTGGGCCTACCATATCTTGGCAGAAACTCACATTTACGTTGTCTTAGAGACAGTTAAGTCCCCTACAACTTCCTCATACCATTGGCAAGCTCTTAGTGTTCAAACAAAACTCTGAGGCCCCCTTCATAGGCTCGCACTTTATTGGGTGTAATCTTTCTTCTCCTAGAAACATCCTGTGATCGATTCTTTAGATACCACCAACGAGCGGATGCTTTAACGTTGGTATGCATCAATACTCTAACTCGCCATCAGGCCAATAAGTTGATGGATGATTTTACCACAGTACGTCCAACAGTCAACATACCTACCTTACTCATCTTTTTGAATTCGTCGATTTTGGGGTTATGACAACATTTCTCTTTAAAAATAGCTTTAGTTTACTATTGGCTTTAACTCCTACTATAGTCCATTGCATCACTTTGACTCTGATACCATGCTATTGTCTAAGGGCAGAATGGGCCATCTTATCTTCTTGCTCTTGGGGGGCTTGCCTCTAAGCATTTTTAGTTTCTCTCAACTCCTTAATTATCTCTATGTTTATTACATTCTTCAAATCCATCCGCCTTTGTTTTTTTAACTGCTCTTGAAGAAATTTTTGTTGCTTTTTATACGTTCTTTGTCGGGAAGACAACTATTCTTCAAGTTCTTTAACCTTTTCCTGCATTTCTATAAATTTTTGAGACCTCGAATGGGGTTTCTAAAAGCTCTAATCAGGTGGAGGGGCATTAGCATGGCCTTGGATGTAATCGTTATAGTACTATTGTGGTGGGTAATACTGTTGATAAGGGTTGAACGGTGCATGTTGATGTTCTTGGATGGCTTGTATGGCACGACTAGTGTCTCTTGGGGACATTTAGTGGTTAACATGGGGGTTGCGCTTAGTGGATGGCAGAACATTAGTATTTGGATTTGTTATTGCGATCCACATGTACCACACCAAATTGTTGACATGAAGAATCAACAAAAGGAAGTAGACTGGGACAATAATGGTAGTTCACCCAAGTTGGGCGGAAAGCCATCGTATTTGGTGGTTGAAAATGGTGGAGAAAATAGTTGAGAGGAAGAGAGAAAAGGTACAAGGTGAAAAGAGTGATTTATTATGTTGCTATTATTTGTCTTCTTAGTGCGAAAGGAAGGCTTCTATACATGAGATAGACATGTGTCACGTGTCAGTATCTTCTTTGCAAAAAAGTCACATCTTATCTTTTTACAAGATTAACCGTATGACTTAAAAATTGGTGACACGATGACTTAAAATGACTAAACAATTAATTGGCAGGAGATTTCATGCGTTATTAAGGAAGATAATCCATGATGGAAGCCCTTTGGGTTTACTATGTAGCAACACTATGCTAAAGATTCGCTCAACAAAGAAGAATATAAAGTTTTCAGAAATGATATAATAAATATAAAATTATAGAATCTAAATCTAAATTTAAAGACACCCAAAAAAAAACTCAAATTATAATTAGTCTAAAATTGGTTGGTATTTGGCAAAAGGATGCAATTAATCTAAATAATTTATACCCATAAAAATTCTGAAAAAAATATGAATTTAACTGATTCGAAATTGAGCTAAGAATAGGTTTGGGAACTTTTTATCCAAAATAATTAAAAATAACTCTTGAAAGCGAAAACTGAAAAAACGGCAGCCACCAAATTAGCAGGTGTCCACACGTCTGCTTTTATTTCTTTAGTTTTAGGAATCATTAATTATGAAAGCCAAATATTTGAGAAATCTAGGTGGCCATTGGCAGCCACGTTACCAACACCATCTTATCCAAAATTTGTTAAATTTTATTTTCATCCACAAGATTCAGGTTTTTTTTTTAATAAAAGTAACCCAATTTTTTATTAATTATGTAAATAACCTAATTTCAAAATGATGTATACAAATGACCCAATTTTTACAGTATTTTCTTGTATTGCTAGATATATCGGCGGCACTAAGTCCCATCATCAGCCAATGATTGCATTTAAAAAAAATTAATGGTACTGTCGGATAAATTGATGACACCAGATTGAAATATAATTATATAAAACGTTTAAGGACTTGATGAAGCAATTAAACTTTTTAGATTGGCTGAAAATGGGGCCAAATTAAATGCTTTTCATCTTTTGATCTATTAGCATGTTAGGTCTATTCCCTTTTAAAATTAAATTTAAATAACACTTAAAAAATATAAGAATAACAAAAAGAAACCATTCTCACTTTTTTTTATTTTTTTAAAAATTTATATAAAATTCTTATATAAATTACCCAAATATATCCCTAAAAAATTCAAAATTTTCAATTCATTCCCAAGCATGTTTAAATTTAGATGAACTTGAGGAAATTTTTTGAAAGATATATTTGAGTAATTTAAATAAGAATTTTATATACTTTTTTAAGTTTATTGTTTTAAAAAAAACTGAAGGGTTTATTTTTGTTATTATTATATTTTTAAGGGCTATATAAATTTAATTTTAAAAGGGGTCAGGTCTAACATGCAAATAGACTAAAAGTTGAAAAACATTTATTTTGGTGTTGCAATCAAGCGACACCACTTTTTCGGTCAATCTAAAAAGAGTAATTGCTTCATCAAGTCCCTGAACGCTTTATATAATCACGCTTCAGCCAGTGCTGTCACTTTATCCACCGGTATGTCTGGCAGCATCGACAAGCACTTTAAAAATTAGGTCATTTACGTATATGATTTTTAAATTGAGTTATTTTCACAATTAATCAAAAATTTTGGGTTACTTTAAAAAAAATTTAATGAGTCTATAAATTCTTATTTTTAGAAAATAACTTTTTTATTGAGAAAAAGAGAAAAACAATGAAGGTGTGAAGAGGTTTAAATGGGCTCTTTTTTTTCGAAACTGACCCTAATAATTTAATAATTACAAAAATAACTCAAGAGCAAAATAATATACGATAATGATCTGAAATTTACAATGCCCATTGGTGTCAACAGGCACACCAATGACACCACCCCTCATCATTAGCTAATCATCGACTTTAAAAAAAAAATTTAGGTGTCGCCACTGTGCCTGGTGGCACCCGTATGTATTTTTCAAAAGGCTCATATTTCTCACGGGTATTCACGGTAGAAAAAAGTAAAAAAGAAAAATAAAAAGCAACACCGAAATTTTTTAAAAAAAATTTTGGTCGCACTGTCGTATAAGGCAACACTATTATCATGTTCTAAAAAAATTGATTTTTTTTGTGCTGCCGGTGTATTAGGTAGCATCGATGACCGTTTTAAAATAAATTATTTTTATAGATAAAAAAAAAGTAAGCAAATCTTAAATAAAGTGAAATAGAATAAAAAAAGAAGACTATAAGACAAAAATAAACATATAGGAAATGAATGTAACACCCTATGCAATAAAAATAAAAAAACAAGTAAAAAAATTTAGGCTAAAAACAGAAGCTCTAATGACAGGATATAGTAAAAAGGAGTAAAAGAAACAAAATAGAAAAGAAATATATGCCTAGAAAAGTTATTTGCAAGAGTAGAGCAACAAAGTGAAAATTTTAGAATATTCATTGTTAAGAAAATATATTGAGAAAGAAAACTAGAAAACTCAAAAGTTTTTCGGCACTAGTTAACAGAACCGATAAAGTCAAGAATTAAGTAAATGGATTGATAAAAAAAATGTGTTTAACGATTGCAAACATTTAATATATTTTCAGGATTCAAAAAAGTAATAATTAATGTAATTTATTGATTTTTTTGAAAATCTAAAACTTAATTACTACAATTAAGCCTAGTAAATTTAGGAACGAAAAGGCATTAATTTCTTCAAATACACCACTTAACGTAATTAATGCAATTAATTACGTTAATTATTACTTTTTTGAATCCTGACAAGTTTTTGCCTGTCCTTCTCCCTCCCCCTCTCCCTTTCTCATTTTTCACTTTCGTCTCAAAAAAGGATTTATTAGGAAAAGTTTTCAACAATCCTCTATTTCTCTCATTCAAACTTCTTTCCAGAAAACTTTTAATATTCTTATTAATCATTCATTAATAAAATTAGAAACTTTTAAAAGTTAAAAAAGCAAATATCTTCGTAACAGTTTGCTTGGCGAAGTCTCCATATTTGGTTATTGTTTAGCGTATAGATGGTAAATTAAGGATAAATTTGAGTAAGTAAAGTATTGTTCTAGCTAAGTATAGTATTCTGTGTAATACTCCATTTGGTGAACTTCTAGTTTTGGCAAGTTCTAGGGTTTGGCGGACTATTCTGCAACCTAGATGCTTTGGGTGAATTCATTAAATTTGTAATTGTTTAGATTTGTTTATTATTTTAGTATGGAGATTTTGTTAGTCAAGTTAAGGTCTAGTTAGAGTAGAACTAGATTACTGTAAATGATAAAACCTAAATTTTGTTAAATGCACTTAATCACGTGAATCAAGAGAGTTAGAGGAATTATCTGATTTTTCGACTAATCCTTGTCTCCGTGCTTAAATATATAAGGACAGCGGTGGTCTTTCTGAACAACTTTACGTCTTTTTTTTTCTTTCTTGATTTCCTTTGAAAGTCTCTAAAAAACTTAAGTTTAGAGAACTTCTTCAAAGTGAAGATTCGCAGTATCTGGCTAACATATACATTAGTACCAACTTACTAGTAATTATTGATGAACCTTAAGTTATAATTGAAGTTATTTACGTGTTTTTCGTACTACATAAATAGATGTTAAAATGGTGTGTGAGAAAGGATACATCCTAATTCCAAATTAAATGTTGTTGATTCTTGCTTGCATGTTCAAATTTGATAGATTAGTGCTTTGATATGTATAAATATCTTTATTTTAGCTCAAGAAGCTAACGAGGGTCCAAGTGATAAAGGTAAAAGACCTACTTTGTAGATTGTGCTAGAATTTCTGGCGAGTTCTTTCTTACTTCCATGAGTTGTAAATTTCTTATTTATATAATAGATATAAGGTAAGTAAACCTCTTCTGTAATGGATGAAAGGTGTATATGTGGATAATGATTATCTAAAGTCGTCAATCTGAATTCAGTCTGTCTATGATATAAAGTAAGTTCCATTCTCCATGCTTAAACCACTACCATCTACTTCTGAATGTATGATATGATCTAATATATGGTCATGGAGATAAGAAGATCTGTTTGTGTAGCCTCCGGTAGGGAAGCTATATTCCAAACCGGATTGATAGATCAAAATAAAACATGCTATTCTAAATGAAAATGATATAAGGAGTTTAGGGGGAAAATGTATGTGAATGAGACTGTATGATATGCTTTTAATTCTAAATTCTAGGTACATAGTTAATATGAATATGAGTTGCCTGGGTTGTGTTAAATTGGCGTACAGTATACGCCTAAGTGATAAGTAAGTTGGCATATTGAGTCTGATTCTATTCTATATACGCCACTAGGCATACTATGTTTATCATGTGTAAGTCCATCTGAAAGGTTCAGTTGTATTATAAGTATATATATATAAAGTCTCTTTGGAACTCACTAAGTTTATATGAACTTACTCTGTTACCTTTTCCTTCTCAAGCTTGCTGATTGAAGGAAGACTTTGTTAGAAGAACTACGCTAGAGTGTTGCTACTATTGTGAGTTGACTGTTTTGTTCTGTACCTTGCATGATTCTTGGGGATGGCATATAAATGTATTTTGGAAATGGACTATATAAAGAACTTCTATTTTGACAAAACGTTTTTTTACAAGTTTTCGATTAAGTATCAATGTCTGAATTTGAATTATTACATTCTATTTAATAAAGTTATTATATTTGAACTTATACGCCAAATGGGTTGAACATTATTTCAAACTGTTAATGATTTTATTCAAACTTCAGTAAAATCACAACTATTATATATTTATATGTATAACTTTGTTATAATTTTATAAAGCTTCCGCCAAATGGGTTTACTTAGTCCGATTTTTAGTAGTGACGCATCAAACTCGGATCCTATCATAGGGTCGAATTTGACGTGTTACAAGTTTGGTATTGGAGCCAAGGATAAGCCGATTCTCGAAAAAACTAAAGGTTGTGTCACGCCACAACATGCACGATACGCCTCTGGCATAGTCTCTATGATTTAAACTAATCTGAATTTTCTTGTAGTGTGATAGCAATGTCTGAAGGATCTAAAGAAGTGACTAGTGAAGAAATTGAAAGTCATGCGCCCTCTATTCCAAAAGAAGCACCTGCAGCTGGTTTGGGAGCAACTAGAAATGCTTTCAAAAATATCTTATTTATGATTATGACACAAATGTTCGATCAATTTATGGGGAATACTCAAGCGCCCCAACCTCAACAACCTCAACAACCAAAACTAGAAGTGGTTCACCCAGCACCACTTGCACCACCAGTACAAACTGTAACTCCCCCTAAAAGAGACCCTGTGAATGAAATTCATAAAAGAGGTGCTAAGGAATTTCTGGGTGACAAAGGTGATGATCCCACTATGGCTTAGCATGGTAAATGCCCAATAAACTCATTATAGCATCAGGTGGGTGGCACATTAGATATGGGAAACTCAGTGTGTGCCGCCTAATAAGATAAGTCCTAGTTGGATTCAAAGATTTTTATTAAAATATTATTTTTTCTCTCTTGTTATTTAAGTAGAATTCTTGTGATTTTTCTCTATATATAGTGAGTACGAGTGACTAGAAACACGCATCATATATATGGATACTCTGTCAAAATTTATGATTTTTTTTTCAGTTACAAAATAAATTCTAAATTCATGAGTACTATAGTTAGTGTTTTTTGGTTTTGGTTTATATAGAGAAAGTAAACTTTTCCCACTAGAAAGTTATAATTTTAAACAAATCTATTAGCAATCAGGGGTTTGAGGATAACGGAGAAAATTGTTTGGTTGAAAGCCAAGAAACACCAAGTCTTGCTAGTCTAGAAAAACAAGTACAAAGTTTAATAAAATTCATTGCCATAGATAACACAACAAATGTTCAGGTTTTATGAAAAAAATTTAAATTCTAATAGGCAACAAAATTGTTTTTATAAACAAAATTTCCAATAAATGATTAGACTAACAGAAGTACTAACTTAAAAAAATAGATTAAATACTACTTGTGACAAAATAAAATAAAATACCAAAGTGAAAAATAATTATAATTTAAATACTAAGTTTTGAGTTAAACTTTAATAATATAATCAACAATAAAAATAACTTCCATTCATTCAAAAATTAGGATTTCTATCATATATATATATATAAAAGAACTATAAATTATAGAATTGTTGGATTTAAATATTTTCATTCATCCAACAATTCATCAATTCATCATTCAAAAATTAGGATTTCTATAATATGCGTAGGTATATATATGACAACTATAAATTATAGACTTGTTGGATTTAAATATTTTCATTAATCCAACAATTGATGAAATTCACCATTGGCTTCGATTTAGTTTTATCTAATTTTGGTAATTTAAATTATGTTTTAATTTTTTGTATTTTTTTATAATTGAAATTTATCCAATTTATCTTTTTATTTCTATTTTTAAGAATTTAGTTACTCTATTTTTTGGTTTAAAAGTTCAAGTTCAATTATTAGTACGGTTAAATTTCTTATGTTAAATTCAACTTTACTTTAATATCATTTGTTTTAGGCTTTATTCATTGTTTGGCCCCTAAATTATACCCATTTTTTCATATTGGTACCTTTTTTTTTTGCCCCATTTTGGTACCTTAAACTATTATGTTACACTTTTTAGCCCCTGTCGTTAATAATGTTAAAAAAAACAATCATAACACGCCATATGTCCCCATTAATCGTTGATGTGGACAATGACGTGTCCATTGATCATGTTGACTAGACCAAAAAATTATAATAAAATATTAAAAATATAACACCCTTAACCCGTATTTGTCGCCGAAATAAGGTTTCGGAGCATTACCAAGCAACCATAATCTGAATCATTCATTTCAAAACATTTCAAAAATCATAATATAATTCATTATTAACATGCATAACGTCCCTTTTTCAAGCCTTTGAGACTTAAAAAATCACTTTAGAAACGATTTGGGACTAGATCGGAAACATTTGAAAAATTTTGGAAAAAGTTAGAAAAATTTTAACTGCAGGGGTCACACGGCCGTGTGGGCATTCGAAGTAGGGACACACAGCCGTGTCCGTGCCTGTGCAACTCACTGACTTGGGTCACATGGCCAAGCCACACGCTCGTGTGCCAGGCCATGTAACCCTCAAAATGGTCTCACACACCCATGTGCTAGCCGTGTGTCTCACACGGCCAAGTCACACGCCCGTGTGTCTGGCCGTGTGGACCTAAAATGTGCCTTAAACCACAAGTTTATCATTTCCTACTTGCTTGGGCATTAAGAAACTTAAAAACCATTCGTTTATTCTATTCAAAACACCATCAAATGCACTCAAAACATGCCAAAACAATCAACCTAGGTGCCTAACCAATGTACCCTTATTGGTACCACATTTATATCATCAAAACATATCATCAATGCATCATCCAAATCAAAATTTTAAACGTGCCAAAATCTATCAATTTGGCCTAGCTCATATCTACTTAAAACATCAACTTATATGCACATACACATAACAAGCATTGGTTCAAAACAACATGTCAAGTTATGGCTTTAAACACAAACATACATTTATATACTCAAACCAACATTACACTTATAACTTCATTTATAATCCATCTACAAAATAACTATCAACTAGACATCCTAGGTACATGCCAACATAAAAAGATAAGTATCACCACATTTGAGATCGAGATCGTTGCTGGATGTTAAATTGACGATCAAAAGAGAAGTACCTAACCTGCGCACGGGAAAAACAAAACTGTACGCTGAGTAAAACTCAATGATATTTCAATAATCCAAACATTTAAAGACAAGAGAATACAAAATGCACAATTAAATTATAAACACATTAATTTCTAAGATCACAACTACCATATGCCAATTTTTTGAATTCATACATAATAGCATATCATTTCATACTATATTCAATTTACACTTGCTGTTATATTTCATTTGTTTAACCAATGTCCCAATTCACACACTTGCTATATACATAGCTTTTCACATATCAAGTCACATTTGTTTATACAATGGCATTATCCATTCAATATTCAATTCATGAGTACATAACTCATGTATCTCATTTATTCACAACATATCTCATTTTTTAGTTTTTCAAGTCACTATCTCATTTTCAATTCACATACAATATCATTCAATATCGATTACAAAACTTTATTATTTGATTACCTCTATTAACACAACCCAGACTCAGACGGATACATGGATCCAACCAACACACCAGTTTGGCACCTAGTGCCTCATCGAATAAATCTGAAGAAATAATTGTGCCCAGCACTATATAAATTGACACCTAGTGTCTCATCGGTTAAACCAAAGTAAATTGGCACCCAGTGCCTCATCGATTCGAAGTCAAAGAAATCCCTGAACTCTTCCTATCTTATGGCATGCCATTTATATCCAACTCAGCCCGATACAGTTAATAGGGTTCTAATTCACTTTCTAAATTCAACCAATATCCATTTATCATAATTGCACATTATCACATTTACACATATATTTATTTCAATTCAAATAATCAATACATTCATAATATATATACCAATTCAACCCATTTCAATCAACTATAATTTCAATTGAATATCAAAATGTCAAAATACTCACCTCAACCACTTATTATATGGGTTAAATCAAAATATAACAATTAGTAACTAGGTTCGGATTATAGAAATACAAACTGTTGATTCTGAGCTATTCGACATCGATTTTATCCTTCCCCTTTTTAGTCGAGGATTCTGATATGACGTTAGCTACAGAATTAAAATAATTAAAATACATCAATACAACACAATTTAATTTTACATTGAATATTTCAATTTTTACTCAACATTTGCTTAAATTCCAATTTAGTCCTTAAACTAAGACTAATTTTTATTCTTCTCATTTAATCCTATATTTTTATACTAATTTCACTCTAAGCTAAATTTAACTCTCTATTTTCAATTAAACCCCTAAATTCTAAATTCTTCATAATTTAGTCCCTATTACTCAAAATTTACAATTTGTTCTACAATTTAATCATTTTTCATTTCTAACTTAAAAATCTATCAATTTAATCCCTAATACTAAAACTATTCCATAATAACAATATCTAAAATCTTAATCAATGCTAAAAATTACAACATGGGTCGGGTAATACTAAACACCAGATTCCAAAAATATAAAAATTATAAGAAAATGAACTAAATTAACTAACCAATTGAATAGCCATGCATCCTTCTCCTTTCTCCTTTCTTCTTTCTTTCTTTTTCTTTTTTAATTTGCATGTTCTCTTTCTTTTATTTCCCATTTTGTTTTAATATACTTTATTTTATTATAATTATAACATATATACTTGTATATTTCTTATTATAAAATATAAAATATAACATATAATATATATAACATATATATTATCATCATTAATGCCGTCCACTTAATGGAACAAAGCATAATTACTTCTTTAGTCCCTTTAATTAATTTTTAATTTATAATTTAACTTTTATCCTATACACGATTTAGTCCTTATACTTTAATAGCTCTTAATTCAAGCAAATTCGCTTAACTGGAACCTAATTAACTACACAACTAATAAATATTTACAAGTCCAATTTACGAGAACAAAGTCCCGAGAATGCGCTTTCTGACAACCCTGACTATAGGATCGTTACAAAAGATCATAAAAGAATATTTAAAAATATATAAAAATTGAAAAAAATATTAAAAATATTAAAAATGTAAAATATATTTAAAAATTGTAAAAAAAATTAAATATTGTTAAAAATCTTTTAAAATTGTAAAAAAGTTATTAAAAATAAAAAAATATTTAATTTTTTAAAAAAATTATTAAAAATTGTAAATATTTAACAAATCAAATTCTTCTTCTTCTTCTTCTTTAATAATACAAGGAGATTTTCTATGTTGTCATCTACTTTCTTTTCTTAATTATTCTGTCATTACTATTTTTAGATTCGCGGTATTGAAATAGTAATAACATATGATTTCATTAAAAAAGTGTAAAAAATATTTAAATTTGTGAAATGGTTGATTAAATGCCACCAATTCACAATTTTTTAATCATTATTTACAAATTTTAATAATTATTTGCATTTTTTAATATTTTCCCCAATTTTTTATAATTTTTACAAGTTTTAAATAAGGTTTTATAATTTTTAATAATTTTTTTACAATATTAAAATATTTTAAAAAATATTTAATAATTATTACAATAATTAATTTTTTTACAATTTTTAAATTTTTTTTAATTTTTAACATTTTTTAATAATTTAAATATTTTTTTACGATTTTTAAATTTTTTTTATAAATTTTACAATATTTTGGTTTGGTCAACGCATAGTTGGCATGATCAACAACCATGCCATCGTCCACATTAATGGTCAATGGGGACACGTGGTGTGTTTTGATTGATTGCTTTTTTAACACTGTTAATGGCAGGGGCAAATTATATTTTAAGTACCAAAATGAGACAAAAAGAATTTAGATACTAATATGAGAAATGGATATAGTTCAAGGGCCAAACAGTGAATAAAACCTTTGTTTTATAACATCGCAACTAAATTGAGTATTTTTTTATATAAAAAAATTAAACTAATAAATTTAATAAAAAAAATTTAAATGTGTTAACAATTAAATCTTAATTTTAAAATTTTAAATATATAAAAAAATTTAAAAATTTGGACCATATTTTAAGTTTTTGGTAAGTCATGATTTATTATTTTAATCATCATCATTAGGTTATAGGAGAACATTGGCACTTTACAACTAACCATTATTAAACCAAAAATTAGGGCAGTAAAAAGATAATTGTTAAATAAGGATAAGATTAAGGAATAGTGTTAGGTAAACTAACACCATGGACTTAGTTAATAAAACATAGTTTACTGATAGAAAATATATATTATCTTTCAGATGGATCACTTCAACTTGATTGATAGGCCAATTTCCATAAAGCTTCCTCCTCAAAGGAGCCAGCTCTCCTCCCACAATTTTCTATAATTGGTTGAGTCATACATTAAATTAAATTGATCTCTTAAGATATAAAGGATTTATTAGTATAATTTTGTTTAGAATTTTGTAAACAATTTTAATTCCTAATCTAATTATATCTTTAAAAAATTAAAAATAAAATTCATCATAGTTAATTATAGCTGTAATTCACCCAATTCTCAATTCATTAAAGATTGGAGCAAATAGTGCTTGAATTATATTTAATCCCTTAGGTGTCACTAATTATAATAGACAGAAGTATAATTATAAGTAATTACACCCATATTTAATTATTATTGTTTTATAAATACATCCTTAATCTTATCAAATTTAAAAGGTATAATAATTTATTTGTTCATCCGACTAAGAAAAAAGTCATTTAATCCCTTCATTTAAGTTTTCGTAAGTTTTTAGTCCTTAAACTTTTGTTGTTTGTCAAATCAACCCCAAAAGAATGGAAAAGTTAACATTTGTTAACTTTACCTATATAACATATACGTGGATTGCCATATGGATGTCACGTCTACAATTAATTAATTTTTAAAATTAAAAAAATAAAAATTATTAAAGAAGTATAATTTTTTTAAAAAATTTAATCAATTGATAATGTGACATATGCATGGCAATTTACGTGTATGCCACGTCAATAAAATTAATAAATATTTACTTTTCCATCCATTTTGGATTTGATTTGACAAACAATGTAAGTTCAATGGTTAAAAAAAAAAATACAAAGCTAAAATAATTTTTTTATAAAATTGAAGGGTAAAAAAATGATTATATCAATCTAAAAATAGTATTTATTTTTAACATATTAAATGAGCCACTTTAATAAAAGTAAAAATGGAAATAGCTGAAGTTTCAATGCAATATACATCAAATAAAAGCTTTGATAATATTAAAATATATAATCTTATCTCTAACAATGGAGAGATTTGTTTTCATCCCACCAAATCTAAAGTCACAACTTGCCAAGCAGCGAGTTAAAGAGGCTGAGGTAACAATCGCAAGTGCATGTAAGACCCAACTCATTCATTCTGAAAAAGGGGGAAAAAAAGATTTTAAGTAATAATTAAAGCATCCAATCATGGGCTTAAATTAAATTGATTGGGTAGTGACAAGTGAGCACTGAAGCAATGAAGAGGAGGGGAAGGTTCCCATCCATGGTGACAGATGACACGCTGGGATGGACCCTCAGCAACCAAAGCAAAGACAAGCCAACAATCATCATAAATCATGTAATTCAATTTGGACTCTTGAGATTCTTAAAACTTTTACACGTACTAGTAGCGAGACGTGTTGGCTGTTGAAGCATTGCCTTTTTCCATGATGCTGCTTTATTATTATGATGTACTTTTTGGTCCCACTCCAACCAAAAATGACTGCCATCATTCTTTGCAAAGTGCACCAATCAAATATAGATCCTTGGACTGTAGGTGTCACTATCACAACTGGGTCATCCCATGCACTTGCAGGTGAGGTGAGGTGACCATATAGCTTACCCTTCTTCCTTTCTAATTGCAGTTCAAGAAATATTGTGTGCTAATGCTATACAGTATCCTGTTACACATCCACGCGTGAGGCTGCACCCAACCCCACCCCACGGCAATTGCCTGCTGCCTCTCTTTTTCCTGTTTTCTTAATTTCAGCCGCAATATTGAATCCACAGCTTGATGCCATTACAGATTTTGTGACTCAGGATGGAAAAAAAAAAAGCAAAAATGAAGATTGAAGGAAAAGGCCACAAGCTTGGATTGCTAATTATTCCTCTGAGAGAACACTATCTACAGAATATCTGATGCTGAAGCTGAACTTTCAGCCACAGTATCAGGATCATCTAAGACTCAGCTTGATTTGCATAGTCCAATGTACCACATTATGGATATAAAGTAATCCCTTGCACTCTCTCCTTAAAGATATGAAACTAACCTCATTTTGTTTCGTATGCAAAAAGCTTTGGCACCCATGTTAACATCAGCAATAGCCTAATATGCTTGGAAACTGCTAGTATATATAAATGAATTAAAAACCATGTATTTGATACTTAATGATTTAAAAATTTTCAGTTTTTAAGTCTTAACTCAGTTAGTATTAATAATATTTTCAATATAGGAAGATGTACATTCTAGCATGCTAAAGCACATTTATTCTCCTATTTAAGAGTTGAGAAGGGGTTATGGATAATTCAAGCATATTAATTTTACTTAAGTCACACTTCAAGAAAGTCCAATTCAATTTGTCATATGCTTTGGATTTTTTTAAAAGATTTACAACCGTCCAATAGAATTAATTCTTACAAACATTGAACTAAATAATTAACTCACTCCAATTAATTAACTAACCAGAATAAATATGAATAAAAATCACAAATTATATAGGATGTGACTCAAACTATGATTTTAAAGTTTGTCAGACTTCAACATTGCAATTGAACCAAAATCCCATTAAACCAAGGACCTCAACTTTACCAACAAAGGTAGATTGGAACTTAGAAACCAAGCTTTTCATGATAGGCCTCAATCTATTAACCAAAACTTTGGAAATAATTTTATAAATGGTATTAATAGAAATTCAGTTTTAAATTATGAGTAAATGGATGTCAATAACAATAAAAATAATCAAGTTTCAACTCAATTTGGTATTAATGATTATTTTTCAAATACTGGGTTGAATTGTCGATTTTTTAAAGTTGAGCTTAAAAATTGAATTTTAATTCAAATTATTGGCTCACATTTCAAGTTTAGTTGTTATATTTTGAGCCCAATTAACTTGGTCTAAATTACTGGAGATAAATATTTTTTTATACAATACTTAAATTTGTACATAATATTATGTTTTCCTGCACTGACAACAATATCTCATTGATAGTTATTTCGAATCAAATAACCCGTTAAATTTAGAATTAAGTCTGATTAATTTCAGATCATTTGAACCTTATTAAAATTAGCCCAATTACATAGATGAATATTTGAATATCCATTTATTGGGTCTGGTCACATTTGATTCAAATTCATTAAAATGCTTAAAGCCCAATTTCTTCTTTGGAATTCAGATCAGGATTAAGGTTTTAAGGTCATTTATTATGAGTCATCTTGTATCTCATTAAATAAGTTACATTTTTATTTTTAATAAAAACTTTCATCTTTAAATCTTATTATTTAAAATTTGTTATGAATAATGTTGGAAGTAAAAATACCGACCACCAAATCTATGAAGAGACCGAAGCGTGCTTAAGAGAGAGCCTTTGCTTCAAGGATCAAGAAGGTACCTTATACACCCATTGACGCAAATCTTAAGCCTATGATAGAAGCATGACACTTACGGTACGTTTGGTTCATTGTAATAGAATAGGGTTGTAATTGAATAGAGTTGTAATGGAATAGAGCTGTAATCAGTAATTCAATTGTTTGGTTGAATGGAATTGAATAGAGCTGTAATAGAATTCTTGTGTTTAGTTGAATGGAATAGATGTTGTTATTAAATGACCAAAGTACCCTTAGCAGAATTTTTGTAGATAGATGATTATTGTTATTAAATTTTAATAAGATTATTGTCCAATATATTTTAATAAAAATAAAAATAAATAATTTAATCATATTTTAGCATAATTATTATTAAATACAATTTAATAAAATAATATATAATTTAATAATATTCTTAATATAATTATTAATAATATTTAATAATAATTTTAATATAAAATTATTATTAAAAATATTTCAATGCCTAATATATTTGCTTTAATCTAGCTTCTCACCTGTTCTCTTAGGTCACAATCATCAATATAAAAATGAGTTTAACATACGATATGATAATCCTCTAATGACATTTTATTTTAATAGTCAATTTTAATAGAAAGCATATTTTTTATATTTTATTTTATCCTTTTTAATAACATGATAACAACAATTAATTATAAGGTATACTCTTTAATAAATTAATTATTTATAGCAATCTTTTGGTGAAATAAAAACCTTCAAATTTTACATAAAAATTACTAAATTTTAGTAACATTAGTTCTTTTCATATGTGAAATAACAAAATAAAAACTCATAGTCTTTTGTTATTCAAAAACCATAGTCCTTAATTTTATGTTATTCAAAAACTCATAGTTCTTTATGTTATTCAAAAACATGAAGAAAACTCGATATAAATACAGAAGGAGCTGAGATCCGCAATCCCTTTGTCTCAAAAGCCATTCCTCATTTTATGTTAATAAAAAACTCATAGTTCTTTGTGTTATTCTCGTATAAGAAATAGCAAATTCTCTCCATAGCATTGGCTTTTCTTAGAAAGTCAAACTCATATTCGATCTTGACAACACAAAGGATAAATAATTAACGATAATCAGAAGAAAAAAGAAATCCAAATCCAAGTGGAACGATACTCTCAATTTACATAAATTTGAAAATACATAAAAGAAGGATAAATGTGTTTTGCAAGGAACATCAGTGTGAATACAAATACCTTCTTTTCCATTTTCTTGGTAACGGAAAACAAATTAAATTTGACATTATTCTTCTGAATGTATAGTGCAAATGTTTGCAAGTTACGGATGTCGGTCATCATAAGATCCCGGATTCCCAGATGTTGCACCTGCCATAAACTTGAATGGTCAAAATCACATAGACAGGTGAGGTTTTAAAATTATTTTCAAGGGGACTTACTGTAACGCCCCTTACCCAAGACCGTTGCCGAAGTCGAGCACAAGGCACTACTAAACTTATTTGAGCACTTAACCAAATTCAGATAATTTATATCATACTTTTCAGACAAGTTGTCCAACTGCGTCATAGTTGCTAAATAATTCATATCTCGAGTTATAAAACTCGAAATCTAAATCCGTAAATTTTCCCCGAATTTATACTCATATATCTACTTACCAATTTTTTTCTAGAATTTTTGGTCAAGCCAATTAGTACAGTTTATTAGTTAAAATATCCCCTGTTTCAGGGTTTGACTACTCTGACCTCTGTGTATTACGAATCAGATATCTCTCTGTACAGAGCTTCAATGACTATGCCGTTTGTCTCTAATAAAACTAGACTCAATAAGGAATCTGTACATATAAAGTATGACTTCTAATTATCTTTTTAAAATTTATGGTGAATTTCCAAAGTCAGAACAGGGGATCCAGAAATTGCTCTGGCCCTGTTTCACAAAAATTTAAACATCTCATAAAATATAGCTCATATACCTATTTTGCTTCTTCCATATGAAAATAGACTCATCAAGATTCGATTCCATAACTTATTCATTATTTAATTCCATTTATACTATTTTTAGTGATTTTTCAAATTCAAACTACTGCTACTTACCAAAAACTGTTTTAGTACAAATATTGTTAACTAGTTTATAACATCTTTACTTCAATTCATTCAAACTCTATACATGCCATATAAATCTTTAAACATAAAACAAAAACTACCGGAATTGATCTGAATAGTGTGCCCTGTTGTGTTGATCCGATCTACCAACTTCTCTTTAATTCAATCTACAAAAGAAATTATCAAACACACACAAGTAAGCTTATTGAAGCTTAGTAAGCTCATAGGCATAAAAACACAAATCATATCAAATATTGTACACAATCATAAATCTATTAGTTTAACTATTTCATCCTCCAAATCACAATTTCATTAATAACTCATTGGAATAATTTCCATATGGCTACTCACAATTTAACTCCCTTAGGCCCATTTCTCATTTACTTCATTGTCAAATTAGGGAACAATAAGGGAATTGAGTGCTTCATTATCACATTGCCATAGTAAACTATGGACTTTCACATTGTTACGCATCACACACCGAAGCCATAGCCTTGCCATGGTCTTACACGGTTCACATATCATACCGAAGCCATATCCCAGACATGGTCTTATACGGAATCACATTATCACATTATACCGATGCCATAGCCCAGCTATGGTCTTATACGGAGTCACATTATCACATTGCACCGATGCCATAGCCCAGCTATGGTCTTAAACGGGCGCACTTATCACATATTTTTCGTCAATTCATCAGGGTCACAGAATAGAAGCACTCAAATCCATTGTTCCTACTAATTTGTACTTTTAGTTACACATTATTTATTAGTTAATGCAAATTGATAGTATTCATCAACAATAAAATACTTTAACAATCATAAGATTTTCATATCAAAACATTGAACTTTGCCATATGAACTTACCTGGACTAATTTGTAGAAGATATTAAAATTTAGGGACTATTCCGCAACTTTTTCTTTTCCTCGTTCTTCTTTGGATTCTTGATCTATAATATAAAATATTTCTACTCATTAGCATTTATTTGATTTCTATTTCACTTCACAATTTATGCTGTTCAAATTTCAAAATTGCACTTTTACCTCAAAATTTACAGTTTTCACAATGTAGTCCCTGCTCAATTCACCCATCAATTGAACTAATTTTTCTCAATTAACACTTTATTTTATCATTATAAACTATTTCAAAATCTTTTATATTCTGAATTTCAACAGAAACCTTCAATTCACAACTTTTTCACAATTAGGTCCTAAATATCATTTTCTATCAAAATCACTTAATAAAACCACCTTAATATGAAAATTAGAACTTAAATTTCATAATAATTCATCATAAAATTCCCTTATCCATCCAGGGTAACTTCGAATTTCACCCATAAAATCAAAAACTAATGAATTCTATAAGTGGACCTATTTGTAAAAGTCATAAAAACATAAAAATTATCAAGAAAAGTAAGAATTAAACTCACATGATGTAAAAATATGAAAAAACAGCTTTCTCCAGACCTTCTATGGCGTTTTGGCTGAGAAAATATGAAGAAATGTCTAGATTTTTCAATTACATCATTATTTAACTATTAACTTTTATGCTATTTCCAATTTTGCCCCTTGTTCACATTGTTTTCTTGCTTATTTCATACCCAAACCGTCCAGCCATTAACCTTTGGGTCTAATTGCTCTTTAAATCTATCTTTTTAAATACTTAAGCTATTTACTCACAATTTAACAAATTTTGCGCTATTTTCAATTTAGTCCTTTTTAATTATTAGCCATCCAAACGTTAAAATTTTCTAACGAAACTTTAATACTAACTCAATGACACTCCATAAATATTTATAAAAATATTTATAACTCGATTTTCAACTTTGAGGTCTCGATACCTCATTTTTGACCCGTTTGACCTAATAAATTCTTTTAATTCACTAATTTCACCATTTCACAAATTCTTCTAAATTCTTACTTGACTCATAAATACTAAATTACTATCTTGTTCAATCTTATTTGTCGAATTTAGTGATCTCAAATCACCATTTCCGACACCACTGAAAATTAGGCCGTTACACTTACCTTAACAACAACATGGATCTTTTCACCTTTCAATCCTGCTTGATGAACCTAATTCACATACGAACATATGTTAAGGTATATCCACTCGATTCTTGTAAGCAGTATCCACATCTGTGCCTTAACTTCGTTCCCATTTATATCTAACTTCTGAGTTTGAATCTCTACTCCTATGGTTGACTTTGAATTTGGGTAGAACTTATTCCTAGCAAATCTTGCAAGTAAGTTCGATATCCCAACAGCTAAATCACTAACTAGTACAATCTTGAAAAGGTAATCTTCAGTTTTTTCTTCCTCTGAAACAAAAGCCATTTTCCAACCTTCCTACGAGTGTTACTCTATATAACCATATCAACAGTGGAAAGCACTCGAAATTAAGTTTCTTCTCTGGTACTCGAAGTTATCACCTAAGAAGCCCCAACCTTGTATCACGTTCAAAAACAGAAACGGGTTTACCGAAGAAAAGAATAAAGGCACGCTGGAAAAGGAAGCTAAAATAGGAATAAAGAGTACAAATGTGTCATTCAGCAATTGCTTACATGAAAATACCTTTCTTGTGAAGCAAATATTAGGTCAATTGAATAAAAAAGGAATAAACTCTACTCCCTACTCCGCTTTCACCCTCCTGCAACATAGACAAATCTATCCTAAGTGCCCTACGCGTGTAGTACTAATCACCTTCCTAATGAATATGTACGTTACGATTCCTGCAGTAACAAGAGGAGGGCCATCATGTAAAACCAACCAAAGTACTAATCGTTACAGTACAGGTAAAACAATTGTCTGTCTCCGGCTAAGATATTCAAGATAAGTAAAATATTTATCAGAATTTGAAAAGTAAACAATTAAGTGAAACAAGTAATATGCAATTCATTAAAGTCTTTTAATTACATAGTTCCTTAGAAGGCAAGGAACAGTACCTTGATCTCTCCATCTTGCTAAAACCTTGCCTCGCACCTGAAATCCCACTTAAGCTCCTTCTACTGCTTAGATTTTAGAAGCTCAAAACAAGGACATATGATAAATGCCAGATCATCACAACTCACCCAACGACCGTGACAGATTAATAGCTCACCTAAGATTCCTAATCCTATGTTTAGTCCTTGCCCTTAACCAGTAAAACATCACATCATTTTTGTATAAACTTTAAAAGTTAACAGATATAAGTGTCATTAGATAACAAAAAACTAGAGGCCAGATTTGGAAGCAAAGAACTGATAATTGATAAGATCTTTTGAACAACAATTATATAGCTATGAAATCAATTATAAGCAACAAATCACCTAAAAGGGCAAAATAAGATGCTTGATTGTATAATAATATGCATCAACTATGCACTAGACCTTATAAGATAACATGTGATAGTTCAATCTTTTGAATATTACCACTGGACCATGGCACTGAAACAACATAGAACTTCATATATAAACAAGCCCCTGTGTTTTCACTTCTAAATGTAAAAATTCTTTAAAAAAGTTATTTTTTGTCTTATTCTTTGTTTTAACCATTAGAGATGCTAAAAAACTCAGTCTTTAAAAGGTTTCATATTTTTTCAATAAGAATCTTTTAAAGAGTTAAATTTAAGGATTGAAAACTTTTACTGCTATGTCAACAGCTGATAAAAATTCACTGAAACACAGAAACTCTGATTGTATGAGCTAGAGAACTTTTACCAGAAAATAAACTATAGATCCAAGTAAATCAATTTCAACATTCAAAGAGAAAAAAAATGCTCTTGATCATAAAGTAGAGCATCTGCATCTTGCAAAGAGAGATCAAATTATAGCATACTAGACTCAGTTTTGCATCAAAGAGACATCAGTAGAAACTAAATCACCTAGCAAACTGCCCTTTTATTTTATATTTTGCAATTGACTAAAAGGCTAGAACCAAGTTCATATATGGAACAGCCAGTTAACTCTTTCCATAAAAGAAGAAAAAAAAACATTAACTAAGTCTAGAATATCCACATGAATTAGAGCAAGAAAAATCGATTTACACATTATGCCTTCACCTTAATTGCTGCTCTTACCTAAACAAGAAATTCAATAGGTCAAAAACACACTTGCATATGCATACTTGATTTACCAATAATTAAAGTTGGTTTCAATAGGGTACAATCCATGAGTGACCACTACGGGCTTTCCAGCAACATTACACTGCAGCCTTTTGAAATAAGAACACCTGCAAGGAAAAATGAAGTTAATTAGCAGCAAAGCTTTAACAAATTGCCATGAACGCACAAACCCAAAACAAACAAAAAAAAAGATAAAATGAAAATTTAAACTTACCAAAACAAAAGAAACCCCAAATCAAGAGAAAAATCCAAAGGGAAATCACTGATGAATTGATAGAGCAATTAGCGAATAGAAAAATATTGTAGTCTTTGTAGATACAATCCCATCTTGAAATTGAAATCCCTTGCTATCTACAAAAAAAAAAAATCATGATGTTCATCTACCAAAAATCAAGGAAGAGGAAAAGAAAGAAGAAATTGCAGGGTAATGGTGAAATACATGTTAGTTTCAAGAGCCTTGAGAGAATCCTTGAACGATTTCCTCATCTCCCCTATCTCTGTTTTCTTTTTTTTTCTTGGTGAAATTACAGATTAATAGCTCATCCTTGAACGAGGAGATGGGGATGGGGTGTGGTGGCTTGAGGTGTTTACTGAGGGAGAGTGGTGAAAGGCAAGAATGGGAGGTTATGTTTTTTTCTTTATTCTGTGCAGGCTCTGTATTGCTATTCTTTGGTTCTGGTGGGGAATGGCTATTACGGGAGAAGATGGAATGGGGGATGAATGGGAATTCATTGAATGAAGGATTCAGTGAACCAAACTAAGGAATACCTATTTATCACTGAATCAGTCAGGAACCGTTTAGTTATTCATGCGAACCAAACATACAGTTAATATCTCTTAAAGAGTAGACAAAAAAAAATCTGATGGAGAATAGACAAAAAACTTAGAGAACATGTCATCGCTTTAATGCCGACTCTCCAAGTACGAGACTTGAACCATATTGTTGCCATTGCAGCTTTCACTAATGGGCTGAGAGATCAAAACTTCACCAAGTCTCTCTCTCGAAGATCCCTAAAGTCTTCTCCGACATGTTAGCCTGAGTTAAAATATATGGCAATTCTAAAGAAATGATGGTTGCCAAATATCATATCATGGATTGCAAAAGAAGGAAAGAAACTAGGGATTATCTCAAGCAAAAGTTGCCCCCGTCAGACTGAAAAAGGAGGCGATTTCCCACCCACAAGTATGAACACTATACCTCTCTCAATAGGCCCAAAAAAAGATATCTTGATGACGACAAAAGGACTTTCTCAGACCTTCTCTGCAGATCTCCTCCTCACCACCGACAAGTCCAAAGATGAAAGGATACCTCTCAGTATTGCCTTTTCTACAAGGACCACGACCACGATGCTGAAGTGTGTGACCACCTCAAAAATAAAATTGAGAAACTCGTCAAAAATGAGTACAACAAAAAGTTTTTAGCCCGGCACCCTAAAGAAATAGGACAAAGAAAAAGCCAAAGGGAAGAGCAAGTTGAAAAAGGGCCACGAGAAGAACGCCAATCGAAAGAACCAAACCGTGAGGACTCCCTAACAGGCGAAAGACTCCTAAACATGGTAACCCATATGATAACAGGAGGGAGTTCCTTCGAATTACCAACGCTGCGAGAAGAAAAAGACATGCCAAGGTTCACTTTAGCATGATCTCTTAAAAAAACCTAGGTCATGGAAAGATGAACCCATCTCTTCTGGATCGGAAGATCTGGAATGATTGCAAAAGCCCTACGACGACGCCATCATCATTTTCGCTGCTGTCTATAACCATGAGATAAAAAGGATACTCTTTGACATCGGAAGTGCCAATGACATCCTCTACTGTGATGCTATATGGAAAAAGGGGATAACGAATGACCAACTCGAGGCATTCCATGTCTAACTCATATGTTCCCCAATGAAGAAGTTCGAAGGTATTATCATTCTGTCTTTACACTTGGACATCTCACTATCAATTATCACTACAATGGTCTAATTCTGGTGCTCAAGGTTCCCTAAGCATACAACATTCTACTTGGTCGACCCAACCAAAATGCCCGAAGAGCTGTCAACTTCTCTTACATCTCAAAATCAAATTTCCAACTCCATTCGGGATAAGAGAAGTCAGGGGAGACCTAGAGCCCACACGACAATGCTTTAGCATCACTATGAAGATGAAAAACTAGTCTTATGCTACCTTGTAGAACTCTCAAAGTTCCACCTGCATAAAACTTCGGAGTATCAAAACCTTTCTTTCTACTTTTGAAACCTTGAAACATACAAGGGGAAACTTACTATGTTCCAAACTTTGCAAAAAAAAAAAAACTCCCTTAAGAAAAACCTGATTCTGCCTTATTGGAAGTCATCAAAACTCCCAATGAAAACAACCCGCTAAAGTCTGTAAGGTCTCGCTCAAGGGTAAATATACTCTGAAGACTATGGAGAAAACCAAAAGAAAATATAAATTCTACAGGTAATAGGATAAATTTTTCAAAAGAAGAATAATTTCACATTGTTTACAAACTAAAGCTTCTAAATAAGTAAAAAATAAATTAAGTTATAGTCATTGTACAAAAATTTTAGAAAATGAATGAGAGTTTGGATGTAAAACAACACACCCTAATACTTATAAAAAACATAGGAAGAAAAATAGAGAATATAGATTAATTAAATGGAAACCAGGAAATAAAAGATATACTAGTAATAAGAAAAAGAAAAAATATGTTAGAAGAAAAACTTTTAAAAAACCTAAAAAACAAATATGTAAATGTTTTATATGTGATGAAGAAGGTCATATAGCATCAAATTGTCTTAATAAAGGAAAAAGTGCTAAAAAATGATTAAAAGTCTTGAAGAACAAGATTTAGAAATCTGTTATGAAGAGGAATAAATCTTGAAGAAATATTATATGAATTAATATAAGAAATAGATTATGATTCAGATAATGAAGAATATATATTTATGTTTAATGTAGGAAGTAGTTCTAAAAAACAATTAGAAGAAATTCCTAAGTCTGAGCAACAAGATATAAAATTAGGAAATTTAATCGGAGAAGAAAAAAGCTTTTCTGATGAAATGATAGAAAAATAAATAAAAATTATATTTCTAAAGAAGAAATATATAAAATATCTAAGTTTAAAATATGGAGTCAAAGACATATAGAGAAAATTAGTGGCAATACAATCGCTAAAGATACTAGAGGTGGATTAACAGAAATTTCATTACTTACTAAAGATAAAATTAAGAGGATTAAAAAAAATACCCTCAAGTCAGATATATACATTTAGGTATAATTATGATAACAATTAGAGCTTTATTTAGAAAAGGTCATGATATACCTATAATAGCAGTTTTACTAGATAAAAGATTTGAAAATCCAATAAAAGCACTTATTGGAGGAATTTAGTCTAATTTACATACTGGTGTAATAGGTTTTAAAGTTAAACTAAACTATTTTATATCTATTACAGATCCTCTAACAGAAGAATGTTTATGTTTAAGAATTCAGACAAAAAATTTCTGAAATTAATGATTTAGTAGAAGATCTAGCAATAAGTTAGACTTCTATATATGAATATACCAATACGACAGAAGTAGAAATTAAGGAGATTAATAATAAAATAATTGAGTTATTTGAACCTAATAAATTTACTACAGAAATTCAACCAAAATTATTATATTTAAAAGATTCAACCAAAATTATTATATTTAAAAGATTTATCAATATCAAGAGATTGGCTGATAGATAGAATAAGTGGTGCTAGTACTTCAAAACCTGTAAGTACTATAGAATATATGTCATTAGGAGATAGATTATATTTTAAAAATAATGCTATAACCAATCCAAATGATAATTTGGTATTACCTTCAAATACTCAAACAGAGAAAGATGAAGATAATATAAGTACAAGTTCAACACCAATAGGAATGAAAACAATTCAAATACCTATTTTTCCTATTGAATCTAGTAGAAATTCTAGAAATACTAGAATAGAAGATATACAATCTTCTACAATTATTCAACAAATGAAAATAGGAAAAAATGATATTATTACATTCTCAAATTTTCAACCTAGGAAATATTATATATATATAGAAATAACATTTCCATTTAGAGAATATAAAACATATTCTTTACATGCTTTATTAGTTACTGGAGCTACCACTAGTAGCTGTAGAGAAAATGTCATTCCTATAGAAAAATGGGAATTAATGAAAAATTCAATTAGAGCCATAGGAATAGATGGTAAAGAAACCATAATTCAATTTAAGGCTAGAAATATACAAATTTACATAAATAATGTAAGATTTGTAATCCCTAAAATATTGTGTTTTCCTGAAATGTATGGAGACATATTATTAGGAAATAATTTTATATATCATCATTTACCATTTTCTATTGATAAAAACTTAGTAATATTGTCAGCAGAAAAACTTCTGTAGAAATACCTTTAATAGAAAATCATAAATTTGTGTGTGATAAAGGATTTACACCAATAAGAAAAGAACAAATTAAACAACTAGAAACAAGTCATTGGTTGTTTAAAATTTTAGAAGATAATTTTAGTGAAGAACCATTAAAATTATGGCAAAATAGTCCGAGATATTGTGAAATAAAATTAGAAAATCCTAATAAAATTATTAGAGTTAAACCTATGATCTATACTAAACAAGATATAGATGAATTTGATACACAAATCAAAGAATTATTAAAAAAAGGATTAATAAAAAAAACTAATAGCCCACATTAAAACTAATAGCTCACATTCTAGTCCAGCCTTTATGGTAAGAAATCATGCTGAAATAAAAAGGGAAAAAGCTAGGATGATAATTAATTATAAAAGACTAAGCCAAAATATTATTTTTGATGGATATTTTATCTAAGAAAAGATGTTTTAATTAATCAGGCTAAATAAGCAAAATATTTTAGTAAATTTGATTGTAAATCAGGATTTTAGCAAATAATGCTAACAAAAGAATCTAAGCCTTTAACAGCCTTTACTGCACCTAATGGTCATTATCAATGGAGAGTAATGCCATTTGGGTTATGTAATGCACCTCAGATATTCCAAAGATGGATGGATTCTATATTTAATAAATATAAAAAATTTTGTGTAGTTTATATAGATGATATCTTAATATTTTCAGATACACTAGAAAAAATAGAAAACATTTAAATGTTATTTCTCAAGAATTCATAAAATAAGGAATTATTTTGAGTCCTAAGAATATAGAATTAAAAAAAAACATAAATAGGATTTTTAGGATTAAATTTATCAGCAGATGATCTTAAACTACAAGATTATATTATAATAATAATAAAAGAATTTCCTGAAAATATTGAAGATAAAAAACAACTTAACAATTTTTAGGAATAGTCAATTATGGAAGAAAATTTTTTCCTAACTTATCTCAAAAAATTGGCAAACTATATGAAAAGTTAAAAAAGGATAAACCTTTTAAAAGATTCAGAAATTATAAAAAATCTAAAATTAGAAATAAATTATACTTCAAAGGTTTATTTACCTAAACAAGGTGATAAATTAATTTTAAAAACAGATGCATCACAAAATTATTGGGGATGTATTTTAAAAGCTAAAATATTAAATAATGAATAATTAGTATGTGGATATAGTTCAGGAAAATTTAAACCAAATGAAATTAATTATGTTATTTATGAAAAAGAATTATTAGCAATAAGGAAAGGAATAAAAACTTTTCTTATATATTTAGCACTTGAAAAATTTATCATAAAAACCGATAATCAGACGGTTAAACAATTCTTTACTAACAAAAGTTTGGAAACAGTACCTAGAAGAATTAGATGGTATAATGAATTATGTACTTTCAATTTTGAAGTTCTATATGTAAAAGGCACTGATAATATCATTGCTGACTATCTTAGCAGGCCTTATGGATAGAGGTAAAAAAACCTTTAGAACAAGTTGGAGAATGGACCACAGTTCATAAAAAGCCCAACAAAGGGAAATCAATAACTCCTAATCAAGGATTTATTAAGCCATCTCCACAACCATCATTCTATTCTAACCAAGGATATTATATTCCCTATCCAATGGTAAGACCACCAGTTGGATCTCAATTATTTTCTACACCAAGTATGGTAAGTCAATACCCTTGGTCCTAAGATCCAAATTCGACATTTCAAACCAGTTATGCTGAAATGATCAAAGGAGCAGAAAATTTGTTGAAACAACAAATTCCAAAAATAAAAGATTTTTACAATCCAAGATTACTAAGTGAAATTTATAAATTTATCAATGAAATCTGGAAAACCCATATTTTAGAACAAATAGCAAATTTTAGAAGAGCTCTTACAAATTTTTCACAATTCTTAGATAAAAAAACAACTAAAGAAAATAAAGCTCATGAATTATTATTAAAATCAATTTTATATAGAGATTGGAAAGAGCTTGAAATAGAATATATGAATATTAAGGAGATAAACAATCTTCTTGATATATTTTAATATTTTATTCATAAAGGAACAAATAGTCCTCTTATAAATAAAGTATTTAGAATATGTTTATATAATAAAGCTAGAAAAATTTTACCAATAGAAATTTTTGCAAAAATAAATAAAATTGTTTGTAATCAACAAACTCAATTTCAAAAGACTTTTTCTGAATATTTTTTACAAGCATATGTTTTTATGAATGAATTAGGAGAAGAAACTCCTACTATAAAGTTTAGATTTGATCATGAACTATTTGATATAAGCAGTATTGAATGGGGCTTTGTTAAAAAAATAGTTGTTCAAAACTTTTCTTTTAATTTGCTAAAAGATTTTCCTGTAATTATTAAGACTATATATCAAATTTTTATTATTATTTCTATATAAAAATAAGTAGTCTTATTGGTATTGCTGAAAAAGAAAGATTTTATCAGCCATATCAAATATGAATTATTCAACGAATGATTAGAAGCCCCAAGTTATCAGCTGTCAAAGAAAACAAAGAACACTTGACAAAAAATATTGACAAGTGTTATAATAACTTTACTTATTATCAAATCCAAACAGGAATTGATTTGATAACAACAGCTCAGCATGTACTTCAACATCAAACTTATAAACTCTGGACTGATGGAAGAAGGATAGTGGCTGACGACATTGGAAATATCCAGAAAAATAGAGACGAAGAATCTTTAAAGCTATTAAAAAAGATAGCTGATATAGAGATTGATGATTATCCATCGCACATAATCTATGAAATCAGAAACACGTGGGAGACTTGGAATTCATCAAGACTGTCACCAGAATCATTACATTTAGATGAAATAAAGACCTAGAATTTCGATAACATCCAAGAAGGATAAAGACAAAATAGCTAGCCACATGGAAGAAATTCAAGGCAGAAGGTAACTTACAAAGCAAGGCATCTATGTACAAACAAAAAGATGATAAATGCAAGGATACGTGGAAGCCACAATAAATTTTGCTAGGATATGTGGAAGCTACAATAAATTGATCCTTATCAGAAACACTGTTCGGGATTGAAGAAAAAATTAAATATAGTTTAGGAATTTTGCTATAAATAGCCATGTATGAAGCCTAAATAAAGCATCGAGAAATAGTTTAGTTCTCTTCTATTTTTACTTTGAGTATTCTCTCTTTGTAAACATTCTCTCTTTGTAATAATCATCCTATTTTTATTATATCTAGAAGGTTAAAGGCCAATAGATGATGACTAATTACCCTCTCAAATGTACATAGGAAGAAATTTTTTTGGAAGCTGAAAAGAAATTTTAATTTTTAACAGTTAATATCTTTATAATTTTTAAAGAATTAAATTAAATTTTTTATGATTTTAAGGTGTCAAAATATAATTTTATCTTTACTAATTTAAAATTTTAAAATTTTCTAAATAACTTAAATAACAATTTTTTTATTTTAAAGGGGCGGGGCGTCTGCCTCCTCTAAATTTGCCTTTGGTCTCATCATCATCATATCTTTTTCTTGCAACACATCTTTAGTGTTTAGTATTGTTTTTAAGAAGCACTTTTGGAATAAAAAATACTTTACAAAAATATTGACAAGTTGCTTTTTGAGAAAAAAAATACTTCACCTAAGCCCAAAATTACGTCCCGTTGAAAAGCTATGTGAGGAGTACAACTAAGGTTCTATGTTTTCTACATTCACCAAGCTATGTGTAAGCCGAAGTGCCAATGTCAAGTGAGGAACAAAAGTGTCCATCGAAAAGGATGTTGGATGATTCTGTATATCGAGGCTTCCTTGATGATTATAGTTCAGGCACAATAAAATCAAAACTAACGTGCACCAAGAGAGGAGGCGAGATATATCTTTCTCTCATCTCTCTCTTTTCTTCTCATTTAGAAATAAAATGAGAAATAAAGGAGAGAAAGATGTTGACCAGAGAAAAAAAGTTTGATTAAATTCTTTCATATTCGACTGGTACACACACATGTATAAAAACAAGCAAGTAAGCGGGTTCATTTGTAATTTTTAGAGATGAAATAACCAAACTACACAGTTGTACAATTGTTAGGTCAGCTAACAAACAACTTAGCCATAAAACTAGCGGATAATTAAACTCAGCAGCTCCCAACATAGCTTTCTTGTTGGCTCTCATCTCCCGCTTATGCTTTAACTAGCTCGGTTTCCATCTTCCTATTAGCTACCAACTCTTTAGCTTCTCCCTTGGATTGCCTTCATTTCCTTCCTGTTTACTTGTTTCATGATAGCTTTGGTTACCCTTTAAATCGATTTTGCTTCATTTCCTTCCTGTTTCATGATAGCTTCCTCCATACTATTTTCTTTTGCTTTGTATTCATCTGATTCTTGAATTTAGTTTCAATTTTTAAATTGTTATTTAGTATAATATCACGCTAAGAAGTGAGGAGAATGAACAGAAGAAAATAGTTAAAAGATGGATCAGATGAATACAAAGCAGATGGGATAAACTCCATTGTCTCCAACAAAAGCGGACAATAGTAACTAACAAATGTCTGAAGAAATATAAAAATTGAACTATTGTAGTCATTCGTGATTTCTTTAAAAGAAATACCGTTTTATCACCGGCTAAACCGTAAGACTAATCCAAATGAGAAATAAAAAAATAAAAAATAAACGAGGACATAAAATATGTTTTTTAAGTGCAACCACGAAAAATATTTATTTATAGGCACCAGAAAAAAGCACCAATACTATAATATATAAATTAAAAGTACAGGAACACACCAACTACTCTAAAATCTAACATCAACTCAACAGCTACATCCAACTAATAAATAACACAACACCACATTGCTTTATTACTTTAGCCTTTACCCTTTACCCTTTAGCCAGCCCCTCCCCTCCCCTCTCCTCTGAAGCAAGGCTGTCAGCTGATGGGCCATTTTACTTGCTTTTAAAACCATCTTTGTCCTCTAGGGTACTAATTTTCACATATACCCAAGGGGTCAGCCTAGCGCTAGCACAACCTCCCACTTGTTTTTTGTTTAGTACCCCTCTAAATATAGGGGACATCCATTTCAACTACAACCGGCTCTAATTTTTAGATATTGTTATAATTACACCAAAAAAACCAACACGAATGCATTTTCAAATTTCACTTCAGGTACAGCTCAAACTCCAATTTATTTTCTTTTCACCCTAGTTACCCGTTTGAGTCTGATAATAAAGCAAGGACCTCACTGTCATCAAAATCTGATTCCACTGCTAGCTCAACAGGGGTTTTATTTTCCCTATTTAACACCTGCGGATCTGCTCCCCTGCAGAAAACCAACACGTTAATAAACTCGACATGTTAATGACCGTGAAAACTAATCAAATATTACAATATTTTAGAAAGAATCTGCCAGTAACCTGGTAAGGAGTAATTTAGCAACCGCAGCCTTGCCCTTGAGAATACATCGATGAAGTGGTGCTTGACCTCTTGAATCCATTACATTTATATTTGCCCCATATTGTAATAGAAGTTCAATCATGCCAATGTCACCCGTTTCACAGGCAAGGTGAAGTAGGGTACAACCATCCAAATTGTCTGTGGTTTGCCCTTCACTGGTACCCACCAAGTTGAAAGAGCTAGCAGAGGATCTGTCTGATGAATCCCCTGTAATGTAACTGGAGCTGTTGTTACAGACATTTGTATGTTCTTGCAGAAGCATCACTTTGGCAAGGGTTAATGAAGACCCAGAAGATTGTTCATACACTGCATTTAAATCTACTTCACAATTAACAATATAACGGTATACAGCCTTCTTATCATTGGCACGAACACCCTCCCAAATCTGTTGTGCAACTGATTGAGGATGTTGCTCATCTTTCGGCTTGCAAACAAAAAGCTTTTCTGCATACTGAGATCATAAAGAAAACAGAAAATTCTTTCAATTGTTTACACACATCAAATAATTAGAAATTGTTAAAACAAAAAGTATATGTTTTATCTTCAAGCCTGAGAATATTCTAGGTTTTCACGAATCACCAAATTAAGTGCACAGCGTGAAGGATGTATCGACTGGAGTTAAGAGGAAGAAGATTGTCTAAGCTTCCACCATTATCCACAAGGTTACCTTATGCCTAACTTAAAGGCTTAAAAGGAAGGAAGTACAGACAATTACAAGAAGATATATCTTTACATTTTTTGACAGCTTAAAACAAGCAAATTCTACCAAACCAGCTCTCTTATTAAATTAAGCTGAAACGGCCACAAGTAACTATTCACATTGCTCAAGTTCTAGAATTTATATTTGCTCAGCAGACCATCCAAATTTAATTTTTATCTAATGTTTGTGTTCTAAGCAGTGTCTAACTGCAGGAGCTAGAACCCTTAGATTGCCTACGGTGCAAGGTTGTCTGAGTAAAGCAAGGTCAAATATGTATATGAAACAGTCCAATTTACTCTATAAAACATGCAGAAGTCTGTCCCCCCCCCCTTTTCTGCCGGTCATTATGCACGATTTCTGTGTAATCTCATGTTCTTTGTTGAGAACTCAAACATTCAAAAAAGTAGAGTCTGATATTGTCCCATTCTTCTACTATGAAAAGGTAAAATTTAAAGAAAATAAATAAAAGTTAGGAATATTAAATAGATTTTCAATCAGACATTCCCTTTGCACCTACTACCTCACCAAAAAGCATGCCTTGAACGTGTCTCACCCGTAATTGAAGTACAGTTATCCAACATTCGAGGAAAATGCAATAATGCATAGACAAGAACATCTATTATATTAACTCATAAGCAACTACAGGAAATAGTAAAGAAAATGTAAAGACTACAGTCAAAGGAAATTAACCTTTGCATGAATGAACTTCTCCTTTACAGATATAGAATCAGAATGACAAGGTTTTCCCATAAGCAGCAGCTGTGGTTTATCAGACTTGGAAAAGCTTCATCACCAATAATAAGCATTAGTAACAAATAGCTAGAGAACTATGTTGGTTTTTATTATTACTACATATACTGTATTTTAATCATAAGAAAAAAAGATTCTTTACCTTGGGGTAAGATCAACGTGGAAAGCATTTCTGGAGTGCAACAATTCCTCCCAAACTGAGTTAGCAAAGGTATTGCCCAGAGATTGAAACAAACTTATAACAGATGGGTCCCATACTTTTACATCAAGAGTAAGCGACCTAACCTGAAATATGAACAAACAAAAATTATAGCTACACAAAGGACAAAGCAACATCACTGAAAATTACTCAGGATGCTTTTATCCAGCTAAAAGAATTCACCATGGCAGGAAAACAGTATACTGCACAGTAACCAAAAAAATACAAATTCCAACACGAGACTAATTATTCTCTTTATTATCAAATTCCTGTAATACAATCAATAGCAGATATAACTTTTCATTCTGTTTGTATTACCATGTTCATTACCGAGAACCATTCATCTTTAGAAATAAAAAAATTCAAGAAAAAAGAGCAATTGATCAATAAAATATTTCTTTAGAGAGACGCAGGTTCTCATATGGATGCATAAAAATGTCATATATAATCTATTCACTTCACCTTTGATATATGAACACCAAGATTACGGTGAACACCAGAACACTCGATACAAAGAAGAACACCCAGATTCAAAGATGCCCAATCAGGTTCAGGAGCACCACAATCTGCACATTTGTCATTCCCACACACTCTTCGCAGTACATCAATAGGCTTTTCATTTTTTAGACAGGACCTCTGATGTTGTGAGGCTCTTGATTGGCGTTCGTTATGTGCACTAACAAGGTTTCTCTCAGAGGCATACTCTTCAACAGCAGTGTGATCAAAATCAGAACTTTCAAATGAACTACTCTCACTGGCAGATCGATGATGACCACTTCCCATGGGACTAGCAGAGAGACACTGAAAATTTATAAGAATTCAACAGTCAATAAGTTGATAAGGAAGCAACGAGAAAAATTGTGCTACATAAATAATTACCCTTTCAGGAGCCTGAGAACTAAGCAAAGAAGCAATAACACCAGTTATCTTTTCAATCCAATCCATTTGATCCAGTGCACTCTCTGCCTGCTCTGACAAGCACAAAAAAAGCATTATTGCAGTCAATTTCCAAATAATAGCCCTAGTCCTACACAAGTGCAATTTGGCCTGTCAATCCAGCAATTGATTGATCCCAGAAATAAAAGAAATGCAACGATACAAGTTAACACCTAATGAGAAAAACAGTCTACACCTAGGTCATACCTGCAAGGTGTAATTCTTTGTAGGAGAAATTATCCTAAAACAAAACCTCAAATCTGACTGGTCAGCATCAACTTTAATTGTTGACGTAAGCAGATTCACTGTGTGATGGGCAACAGATTTTTCATCATGAACGCCACCATGATAATGAGAAGAAAGCCATCGGCCCAATAATCCAGATCCAAGTTCAGAGCTATTTCTCTGACCAGAAAGCTGACCACCAGACCCCTGTTCACCAAGAAAGATCAAGAAGAGCAGAAGAGAGCTTTCATCACAAAATGCACTTCAAGCACCCTACTTTCAATATTTTTCAAAAAAGCAGGAGAGGAGGAAGAATCTTACAGATGATTTGCTGCACTGCTTGCGGTAATAATACAACATTCCACGGCTATCAAGGACAAAAAATCTTCTTTTCCAGTCTCCTCTCAAGCTTGATGAACGTTTTGACAGATAGCCTTGTCGAATGGTTTGAACCTGTAGGAATATTCAGAGTTTCAGATGCAGATATACAGTACATAGATGCAAAAGCATCAGGAGGACTAATAAAATCTAACAAACAGAAATCTGGGATAACTTAAAATCTTCTTTAAACCTTTCCCTTCGAAGCAGACTGCATTACTGCCTCTATCATTTTATGTGAACTTCTACCTATTGCTTGTATACCATCTCCATTAGGAGATCCATTAGAACCATTAGAAGACAATCTGCTCTCTCTGTCAACCTGCCGTTTGTACTCTTGCATTCTTTCATTTAAAGCTGCCTGGTCATATTTGGATCTTTCCCTTGATTGCCGTGCATAGGTCATGACCTGCAGGACTTGTATTTCAACAATTAGCACATATATAGGCATAGACATAGGAATCATCAATGACAAGATAAAAATTTTCTTTTTGCTTTGGTTAGATTCAAAGCCATACCAACTATTAACCATGCATCTTATAACATGCTATGACTAATCTCTCAAATAACTGATACCATATTCAGTATAGGCATAAAATTTTTCTTTTTCCTTTTGAGTAAAACAATTGGATGAAGAAAATACAGCTCAATCAGAGATGTATAGAATTATGTTTTGGTCTAAAGGAAATTTAAGATAACAAACCTGATTAATATATGGCTCCATTTGATGCAGTAATTCATAGCCCTATAAACAGAAAAACTTCATCATGACCAATGCATTCGCCATTTGATAGAAACAATGTGAAAGAAATTGAGAAGTCCTGTGACAAGATAACCTGTTTGAAGTATCGAAGATGTGCATCCATAGTCCCACTAACAGCTTCCAGAAACTCAAATCGCTTTTTAGCTTCAACATTTGAAAGAGCAGTTACCTGTAATTGTAAAAACAATAGCGTGATCACATATATTGAACCACATTCGAATTGTCACAGCAACATCAGTTCAGAAATCATCTGCTAGCAATTCACTCACTAGATTAAAGCGAGCCTGCTCAAATGTTGACCTCGCATTATGAAGTTCCTAGAATAACTCCAACCATGTCAGAATATGTAGGAAATATTCATCAACATGAAATCTATGTAGGAAAGAAAGTCATGTACATGAAATTATAAACCATCAAGCCATTTTGCAAGATACCTCTTCCAAAACATTGGCAATATTACTCTTTGTGCTTTTCCTGAGTGAAAGAAACTTTTCACGAGCCTGCAAGATTATTCAATCCGGTACAATATAACTATAAATTTGATTTTATGCCAGCTCAAGACTATAATATCATATTCAAGCAATGTAACTAAGCAAGAAAACAAACTACAGTGGAAAAATGAATTTAACTTCTGAAGCACCTGGTCATAAACGAGACTAGCCTTGTCAAAGCGTTTACGTGCTTCCTGCACTCAGATAAGTTCTTTTAAAACAAAAGGATAAACAAATAAAACAGATAAAACTAAAAAATATACACAAATTATTAAAAGGTCAATGAATCCATAGCAGAGCAATAAATAAACAACCTATGTTTCTCTTAAGAAGACTAATTTACATAGCAATAGTTGATAAGGTTGCCCAGCTTTTAGCTAGTTCCAAATCTTCCCTACTTTGTAGGGCAACTTAAATCTCATTTGCAATAAAGGTGGTTACCTTGACGTCAAGTAAATCCCTATTGACAAACTGCATTAATTTTTCATTTAGCTCGGTTTCAACCTGGAGAGAAAAGAAAGTAGTTCAGAAATAATATTATCGTATGTCAATATAGTTGTAACATTTGCATTCTCACAATTTTTAAAAGAAATATTTAAATGTGGACATCAGGACAGGTTTTAAAGATTTAATGCATTAAAGTCTTAAATAGACATGAAGAAAACAAGCAAAGTTTTTTTACTACTGAAATATCAGAAAGATAATCATTTTCTTTCAGTAAGTATTCTTACAGCAGCAGTTGGAGAATGTCAAAGAACTGAATTTATCCAATATCAGTTATCTTAGGTCTCCATTGCTCCATAATAAATTTGATATTCATGCTCAAACAATATTTCAGAAATTTACCTGTGACCGAAGAACTTCCTTGTATGTTCCAATTTCTCTCAATGCTATGGTAAACTTGGTCATAACTGGTCCTAAAGAGGGGAAAAAAGGTTCAATTACTGCTATGGTGCCATACCAAAACATAATATACACAACATGTCGGATACGGGAAAATTTTTGAGAAAGCAGAAAGTAAGAAAAGGCATTTCGATGTCTTATAGAGATCAAACCAACAATTATTACAATAGGAAGAACACGAAAGCAAAACTAATGAAGCCACTGAAACTTAAGACTGCCTGATCTCTTCAGGTGCAAATCTATCACCAATATTCAAGCAAGTACAATAAACAACTTTGGCACAAAATTAGAACAATACATACCACCAAAAGCAACACTAATAGGGTCATTATGTCCTCCACCAAACATTTCAAGGGCACTTGCAAAAGCTATGTCCCCATCATATCCCTCCCCAAGTCCTTCACTGCAATCAAAGAAAAATAATATGCAAATAAATATTTCCCCAACTCATGGCTCCAATAGCATGCAGTAGCAACCCCCTCCCTCTTAAGAGGAAGAAACCAAAAAAGGAAAGAAAAAGTCTATTCCAGTTGAGAGCTACAATTATATGACAGCTTTTACAGTAATAGTCAGGAAATTTACGAGTATCAGTATCCTGGTGTAAAACCACAAGCATGGAACCATGGTCAAGTACCAAAGAAAAGTAACTAACGGATACATAAATATTGAAGTTTTTGTGTTATAATGCAAGGTTGCATTCAGTTTTTTTTGTCATATGTTTGACCTACAGGTAAGAAAGAATGTTGAAAACATAAGAAACTTCCATAAACTGGCAGAAAGTTGTGAACAAATATAGGCAATGACTATTAATACATAGTAACAGAAACCCTTTATGTTCGAGAGGCATAAAGCAACAATCAACAAATACTTTGCCCATTATAAAGACATATTGGACTATTTCTTTATTTAATTTAGAACTCAAGTTTGGCCATGTCACGTTCTGATATACTTCTTTCGTTCAGTAAAAAGGGATATTGTTTTGATTAAAACAATCAGATTCATAGATCATTTGAAGATATAGACGTACGTGTATTTTCGGCATCCTTTGAAAAACCTTAAGCTTCTCTCACGTAACAACTCGGCGCTTTCCTCCATGCATTGTATCTGTCTCACCAAATAAAATTTATAAATTATCTATACATGGTCCATAAATAACTAAACAGATATACTATCTCATAAAGCTCTAGCATTAGAGTCCATCAGACAAATAGTAAGGTTACTATGCGTAGAACACAAAATTATGATACTCAAGTATTAAGAACTTTTCAAATCCATGAGAAAATACAGTTACAATATAATTGTAAAAGTAAAGAATGTCTTTAAGCAAAAAGAGATACTCCATCCCACTATAATCAGCATGTACAAAATACAAATGTGGATGTAAAGGTTAGCGCTTGACAAAGATACTCATGAGATAAAAAGTTCACTAAAATTCTCCAACGTGATTCCATTCTTATCTCACCCTATTCATAAAGAGAACTTAATCCCATCAAATTAAGAAAACATAAGAGATCATTTGAAAATCAGTGCCCTATAGTTTCAATTTTCAGAAAATACATCTTATCGCAAACCAGGAGAGATCAAGGATCACTCTTTAAACAATCTTTTAAACCCACCAATCATGGATACTGATAGTCAAGCTAGATATCGAACTAGGCACATGCTCCAACTCTATTTAGAATAAAATAAATCTCCCCAAATCTACAAAACATTTTTTATGCAAAATATACAACCATTAATTATACAAAAACTACCGCTGATCTAGCCAAATTCTTTGAAGCAGCCATTAGAAAGATAAAATTAATGGGGAAAATATTCCCCTTTTATTTTGTTTCTTTTGCCTTATTTTCTCCGACAACCAAAGGGGAACAAAGCACTGAAGGTTACAAAAATGGCAATCAAAATAAGCAACCTGAAATAATTCAGCTAAATATGTAAACAATTTTGGAGGGTGGAGGGGGGGGGAGTATGTAAATCTACAATGTCCTCGACTTCGTTCCAGCTAAGTAAAGAACGTCGAGAGAGAGAAACCTGCTTGCGAAACATGGGAGAGTCATCGAGCTTAGCGAAATGCATTGTGGAGGCCAAGATTCTTTCTTCTCTTCACGATAAAATCTTAATTAACATTACATCAATGCTCGATCCTTCGTAGAATAAGACTAAACCCCTGAGATCTCCCCTTCACTCTGATTCAAACCCTCCCAAAAAGTAAAGACGAGGTGACTTGACAACAGTCGGCTTCCAGAGCAAGAAATTCAGCTCCATCAACTCGATTCACATGGATTTCACGGCATTTAATTTAACAGAAAGTTTTTTTTTTTAATCTTGTTTACAGTTCTTTTTTTCGCTTTATGTGTAATACTATTTGCTTTGAGGTTTCAATTTAACACAAAGAAAGGTAAAAAAATATATATAACCGAAAGAAGATAAATAAAATAAAACCCTAGAAAAGAGAAAGTGGAGGAGGAAGGAAGGGACAAGAAAACATAAGATTTTATTAGAGGAAGTGGAGGTTGTTTTTAAGGGTGAGAGCCTTGGGAATTGAGAGAGTGAGTGAGTAAGGAAGAAACTAAAACAAAAAGGAAAAAGAAAAAGAAATTAATTAGTCCATTTTCCATACATTAAACCTAAAAAATGTCCATAACATGCGTGAAGGTGAGACACAAAGACAACTTAGATAAAAGCGAAAACACACAGACATAATTAGCCCTTCCCTTCCCTTACTTTTTTTTTTCCTTTTAATCTACGATTTCGTTTAGTGGAGCCAAAATTTTTAACAGCGTGCTGTGGATACCAAAACCTACGTCGTCGTTTCGAGGATGTTCTTGAAAACGGCGTTACGACTGTGTGTTTCTGACAGGAGCTACCTTCCTTACCCCTCCCTCATTCAGAGAGAAAAAAAGGGGAAAAGAGAAAGGTGAAGAGTACAAGTGGAGAAGCGTGTAATGAAATATCTACTTTTTGAAGTTTGAATTGGTGGGAGATTGGAAAATAACGCGCCATGAGCGAGTGGTAGTAGATCATAGAAACTGAAAGATGCTTCTGTCTCGCTAACTCAGCAATCGAGGAAGCGGGACCCAAACTAGAACTACTCTCTTTCCTCTTCCATTTTGATTTTCTTGCTCCGGTCGGTCCCGTCACCTGCCAAATTTTAATTATCATTCTTTTTGGATAATTGAACGCAATCTGCATAGATTACATTTCCATCCATTGTATTCATATATGTTCCAAATCTTAATTAATCATAATAATTTTTTATAAATTCGAATATTTATTCTTTCTAAATGTAAATTTCTCTGAGACTTGGTGTTGATCAAAATATCTAGCATATATATTATGAATCGGTGGAAAGAGAGGAGGGCGAAGGGTGGGGACCTGAAAATTAAAATTGTAATGGAAAGGCAACCAAGAAATTTCAGCCTTACTTGAGCACAGTTACTCAACTCATCACCGCCCCCAAAATATCTGCAACAATTGAACATGACATTTGTTGTGGGCATTTTTGTTCTGGGCAGTCGAGATGATAGATCCTCTCCTCTGCTCTTTGAGACAGTATTTCTTGGGACCTAAATTTGCTTTTCGTCCATCATATGTTAAGTTCTATATTTCGGGATAGCATTTCTCGAGCTTTGTTACTGGGATATGAGAACATGTTTGATTGGGATTTTTTCCTTTTTGGTATGACAGTCATTTTATTCGAGCTAAAAAGATGGAGGCTCTTGATTGCTTTGCCGACTATTTTACCTATTTTCATGGATTCTTATAAAAGGTGATGGTCATGCTTGCTAGAATGTAGCAACGAGCTACTTTATCAAATTTCTTTCAACGTTTTCTAGTCTCGGCTTCAGTGATCGGAGAACCATTATTATCAATAACTGTTTTAGTTTGTTACAGTTCATGATAATCATGAAATTCCTGTTGTATTCCTTATTTTCATTCAGTTTGTTCTTTGTCACAGCTCATAACAATTATGAAGTTCCTATTCTATCCCTTAGTTATTTTCATTCAGTTTGTTGTTACTAAGTATGTTTAGTAAGTGAATAAGTATCATTTTCAAATTAAAAATAAAATATTCATTAATTAATATTTTTGTATTAAACAAATATTTGAAAAGCCTTTTGCAATATTTAATATGCATTAAGATGATGCATACGTTTAAATTAAATCTTGAAAATATTTGTATGTCGTTGCAACGATAATTCCTACAAACATTGAATTAAGTCACATTGGGGCAATATTAATCAACTAGTAAGAACATGGATTTCCATCCAATTAATACGTGAACCTAATTTCTTAGGTATTCACACGTACTAATAATTGCTTCGCATTTGGCCATCATTCTAACTTTAGTAGATCTTTGTGGGAAGTTACTTAATTAGAATGATGTTTAGTGTATAACCATTAAATCAACACCCATCACATCATGTACCAAAAATGAGTCGTCTTGGGACAATCTCAGCGAGTAACATGTATGATTAGTTGTAATATCCCTAAACCGAGTCTAATAGTTTTGAGTATATTTTTTGAGTTCCTAGCGTGAAACTAGGAATTTATGGGGCTTCTAGTAATTTTTAATTTAAGTTAGGAGGTTAATTTCATCTAAAATCAATTAAACAATAAGCTGAAAAAATAAAAATATTTTTGGAAAATTAATTTTAAAGTAATTGAATAATTATTAGTGAAAATAATTATTTGGATCGAAAAATATTTTAAATAATTTTTATTGGGGTTAATTTAAGTTAAATTTAAATATTAATTAAATTAGATTAAATTGTAAAATAAGGGAAATTTTGGAGTACTTATTTGGCAAATAAACCTTAAAATTCGAAATTTTTTAGGGAAATAATCAATTGGCAAAGTAAGGGAAATGTGGGAGTAGCAATTAGGCAAATTCCCCAAATTTTAAATTTCTGGTGAGTTGTTTCAGTTTTAAGCACAATGCATCTAACCTGCTTTTCACACCATTTACATAAAATTAGAAAGTTATAAATTAGTTTTCTTTGCATGGTTTTAAAGATCTATTATCAAATAATAGATCCAACCAATTTTCTTTTCAAAATACACTCTCAATTCATCCGAAATTATTTTCAAAAGTAGCTAAGAATATTCTAAAATTTCTCAAGTTTCTTAAATCAAGATTTTCAATCAACGAATCTAGAGTGAATCAAAGGTAATCTTCAATCCTAAACTTGTTTTTATGAAGATTAAAAACATTTTTACATGATTTGAGAGTCAATTAAAGGATTTTTATCAATGTCATCTTCTTCTAAGAACACATGGTTCTTTAATAGTGGATCTTGAATTTTGAGAGGAAATTCGCCAATCAATGGATGTTTCAACTCAAAATGGATCTATTAAAAGGTTTTTGGTATTATTTATCAAGATTAAACATGATTTTTGAGGTAATTTGAAGAATGTTAATTTCATCATCTTCATGAACCGATTTTTTGAATTTTTGTGAAATTGATTTAAATGTGAAATTGATGCTTAGTATATGTGTATTTGGTCTAGTATTGATGTTTGTAAGTGATTAGGAGGGCTAGAGAGATCAATTTTGTGAGGAATCCAATTTTTGACTTGATGTTACAAATCCGATAAGGTATCTTTGTAAGAGAATTTTAATTAGTATAGTTAATTAAAAATTGTGTTTATTATATCATTGGAAAGGTGGTAATGTCTACTTTACCTCTATTGAAGCTCCGAATCTTGAAGAGGACCGAGATAACTGGAATTGAAGCTTGGAATTGCTTAGTTGATCACTTGTTGTGATAGAATAAAATCGTGTAGTAAGTGTTTCTAAGGGTGATTTGGTAAATTGACCCTCAGTTATGTTTAATTAGTAGCTTAATTAATGATTTCAATTAATTAATTATGGTTGCATGGCTGATTTTGCACTATTGGTATTAAATATGCAAAAATTGAATTTGTATTGAAAAAAATTAGTAAGTAAGCTTTTGGGTGGTGTTGTGCTATTTAATTAGATTAATTTTAAGGATGATTTAAAGCATGTGTACTAAAATTTTTTATCATAATATGTTGGTATTACAATTGGTAATTGAATATGGGAAATTGGCAAATGAATTGCTTGATTTAATTGGATGCTAAATGGTTATGTTACAAGTCACACATAAGCATCTTGTCACATTAAATTGAGCACAATAATAACTGATTTATATGTTATGTTTGACTGAATATATTGGCAACATGCATGGTGGATCCATTGGATATAGTTGACATGCCATAATATTTGTGGGTATTCAACTTTATTTGTGACATTGTGAGCATATGGCTCTAGGTGGACTGATTTGTTTGGAGTAGATAAGGGAGTGTTCAGCATGAGTCTCCACTCAATGAGTTATTTGAGGCGCTATAAGGGAACATGTGCTTCAGCCCGCTCAACTCGGTGGACTATATTCTATATTTGTAGGAGTTCGGAGATCCGTTTATCTTATGTATGATCACCTGATTAAGCCATGAGAAGTGTATGCCAATACATTTATGTATGATTGTTGCTATATCAATCGATGATTGAAAGCCATGAATGATAAACATGTTAATTTGCATTTTTTGTGTTTAATTTGGATTATTGTTGAATTGAACCCTGCTAATCAAGTGCTTTTTATGATTTAATCTTGTCAGGGATGCAATCGGTCAAAAACAAGCCAAAAAGGGCTAAATTGAAAGACAATTATTAAATTCGGGCCAAGTCAAAAAGATGGAGAAAACAAAGGAATTATCAGATTTTGTTGACTTTGTAAAAAGCCAAAAATAGGAAGATATTATTTTTATTTTTTATTTATTTTATTTTATTAAATTAGTTAGGTTATTTTTAGTAAACCCCATATATATAAATAAGGATATTTTGTTCTTTGAAAATCATCCCTTATTTTGTATTCCCACTTCTATTTGGAATTGAAATACTTTCCTTTTTCTCTTTCAAATTGGCGTGAATCATTCTGCCATTTTTCATATGGTTTTGCTTTCTTTTACAAAATTGGGCTAATTACCTTCCAGGTACTTTTCCTTTCCAATTCTCGAAAGTCTTCCATTATCCCCAATCACCTTCCACAACATACAAAGTATGATTAAATTCATGCTTAACTGAATTTCATCTTAGCTTTAGGTCGGTGTTCTTTCCGGTTGGGAATCATAAGATACAAATTCGTGTTAAAAATTCGTCCCATCGGTATTCATTTTTTTCCTGAGTATCGGGATAGACCAATCATCCCTTAAAGTTAAATTCGATTTCAAGTCAAAGTGCACATTGGGTTGGAGTCGTGTTTGCTGACAATTGGAGAAATGAGTCGGCCGTGCTATATTCGGTTCTCCAAGAACAAATCAAGGAAGAAGTGATCGGATTTAAACAACCCACGCAGTTGAGGTCGTTAATTCAAGTTGGGTTCTTCAGAACGCAAGGCTACTGGAATCTTCAATCGAGAACACGTGTATCTCGATTAGATAATCGGTAAGGATTGGTTTGCAGGTCGTACCAGAACCAGCTACTAGAGGAGGAATTGATGGTTAGAACGTTCTTAACTGCTATAACCAGCTTATCGTTTGGAGGAGAAGATTAATTTTCGAGGATCGATTCTTGATACGAAATTTACCGAGTCTAAGGCTAAGGCTTATTTTATCTGTTGCAAAATTCTGAATTTATTTTCTAATTTATTTAATTAATTATTTATGCTGTTCTAATTATCCAGTTTCTAAACATTTCAAAAATCCTCGATTTACTTTTATTTCTAATTTTTGCAGGTACAATGAGAGTTGTGGGCATGACTATTGCCACAACCTTCGATACGACAAACAATCTGATCGTAAGCTATACACGGAAGTTTATTATAGCATCTAATCCTTGTGGACTCGACCCTACTGCCACTCTTACTACTAATTAGAGTTATTTTGTAGGAATTATATTTGGTGGTTTCGACGCTCATCAAATTTTGGTGCCGTTGCCGGGGATTTGATATATTTTTCTAATTTTTATTTGTTTAGCTTATGACCAGATCAGAACCGGGAACTCTAGAGTTTGAACTAGAAATTGAGAAATTGGTCAGACAAATGCGAAGAGAAGCCATACGACATGGTAAACGGCCAAATCCCAGATTCGAAACCATATCATACACCGAAGAGATTTTCTCTTTTGACGAACCAAACGAGATGGTTGAACAGACGATACGCCAACTCGCTGCGGCACTAGATGAACAACAACCTTTATGTATAACCTATCCGGCAGGAGGAACGCCGTTTGAGTTAAAATTTGGTTTGATTCATTTACTACCCACCTTCCGTGGACTACAGAATGAAAACCCGCAGAGTTCCATATGGTGTGCACAAGCATGTAGCCTCAGGGAGTAACCGAAGACCAAATTAAACTTCGTTCTTTTTCTTTCTCACTAGCCTACTCTGCTAGAGAGTCGCTATTTTATTTACCTTCGAGATCTGTCAACACATGGTCTGACATGTCTCGTTTGTTTCTGGACAGGTTCTTCCCTGCAGCTCGAGCAGAAGAACTAAGGAGGGATATTGTGAGAATCCGTCAAAAAGATACTGAATCGCTCTACGATTACTGGGAGTAATACAAAAAGTTGTGTGCAAGCTGCCCACAACATGAACTGACTGAATAGTCACTCTTACAGTATTTCTATGAAAGATTACTCCCGCTGGAAATAAAGATAATAAATGCTGCAAGTGGGGGGGAACTCGTTAATATGACGCCTCAAAGAGTGAGAGAGTTGATTTCAACCATGGCTGCTAACTCTCAACAATTCTGATCGGTCACAGAACCTACTAGACGAGTTCATGGGTTAAATCCTCTATCTCTAGAAGATAAAATTGACAAGTCGACTAACATTCTTCAAACTTTGCTTACAGATAAGACAAGCCAGCACGTTTGTGCGGAATTTGCGCTAAGCCAGACCATCCAACGGACTCATGTCAGATTTTACATGAGGATTCGACAGAGTAAGAGAATGCTGTCGGGATCTTTCCAGGACCGCCCTAAAGACGGTATGACCCCTACTCGAACTCGTATAATGTGGGGTAGAAAGATCACCCGAATCTCAGTTATGGGATGAATTCGCGGTTCAATCAACCATTTCAACAAAGGCCGCCGCAGAATCAATAGATACCACCCCCACAGTCATCTTTTGAAGCCATAGTGGAAAGGTTAGCCAACAGTACTGAGAAATTTCAACAAAAAACTGACATGCATTTGCAGGAGTTGGACAAGCAAGTGAGCAAACTCGTGCTCACGGTTAGCCGTTTGGAGTCCCAAGGTAAGCTGCCATCCCAAACTGAGCCAAATCCTCGACACAATGCAAGCATTATGACACTAAGGAGTGGGAAGGTTTTGGAACCCACACTTGACACGTGTCGCGGCCATGACACTAGTCAAGATAGGGAGAAACTTGACGCAGAGGCTCCAGTAGGGTCGGCACCACAAAAGTCATTTGCAGTACCACTTTCATTTCCAAGAAGACTTACCCAATGCAAGAAGGAGCGAGACAAGAAGGAGATCCTTGACACCTTTCGAAAGGTGGAAATCAACATACCTCTTCTCGATGCAATTAAGTAGATCCCACGATACGTAAAATTCCTAAAAGAGTTATGCACGAGAAAAAGGAAACTTTTGGGAAATGAAAAGGTAAGTATCAGACAAAATGTCTCCACTGTACTACAACGAAAAATACCGTCTAAATGCAAGGACCAAGGTATGTTTTTCATATCTTGTAAAATAGGCAGTGTTGGTATTAAAAAAGCAATGTGTGACTTAGGCCCATCAATTAACGTTATGCCTTTGTCAATTTATAAACTACTTCACACGGATCTTTTAAAGGAAACATGTGTGATTATCCAGCTTGCAGATAGATCTGTGGTGCATCTAAATGGAGTATTAGATGACGTTCTTGTCAAGGTAAACGAGCTAATATTTCCTGCAGACTTCTACATTATCGACATGGAGGATGATAATTTAGCCAATTCATCTGACATAGCCAATTCATCTGACATACTTCTTAAGAGGCCATTTTTTAGTACTGCTCAAACAAAGATTGATATACGAAGTGGTATACTCATTATGAAGTTCGATGGGGAGGTGGTGAAATTCAATGTCTATGAGGCCATAAATCGTCCTAGCCTGATTTCTAACGTTTCTAACATTGATATAATTGATCCCTTAACTGAATTATGTTTAGAATATCATGACAAGGATGAATTACAAACTGTTCTATGCAAAAGTCTAGACTTTGATGCCATTAAGGAACTGTAGGAATGGATAAACCTTGAAGATTCAGTTCACGAAACAGTGGCTCATATGGAGGTGCCACAACAATGGAAAAACCTAGGTAAATTTCTTGAATTAACTCCTTCATAGACTAAGCTCATACCATCCGTTTTACAGGCCCCAGAGTTGGAACTCAAACCCCTTCCAGGCCACTTGAAGTATGCTTTTCTCGGTAGTAATAATCTCGAGTAAACTCTCGAGGATAGAAGAGGAAAACTTGGTGGAGTTCTTAGGGACTATAAAGAGGTAATTGGATGGATGATAGCTGACATTAAAGGGTTGAGCCCCTCGACTTGCATGTACAAAATTCAGGTTGTCGATAACGCTGCTCCCAAAAGGGAGGCTCAAAGGCATCTCAACCCGCCTATGATGGAAGTGGTGAGAAAAAAGGTCCAAAAGCTACTTGATGTAGGGATAATCTATCCCATATCTGACAGTAATTGGGTTAGCCCAGTCCATGTAGTACAGAAAAAGACCGGCGTAACCGTAATTGAAAATTCAGTAGGTGATATGGTTCCCACTCAAGTCTAAAACAGGTGGAGAGTCTGTATCGATTACAAGAAGTTGAATTCCTTAACTCGGAAAGATCACTTTCCACTTCCTTTTATTGACCAGATGTTAGAAAGTTTAGTTGGAAAGTCTCATTATTGTTGTTTGGATGGTTACTCAGGTTTTTTCCAGATCTCAGTGGCACTGGAAGATCAAGAAAAGATGACGCTTACGTGCCCATTTTGCATGTTCGCTTACAGACGAATGTCGTTTGGACTTTGCAACGCATCAGCTACATTTCAGAGGTGCATGGCAAGTATATTTTCTGACTACGTCGAGAAAATAATTGAGGTATTCTTGGAGAACTTTACTGTGTATGGTGAGTCCTTCGAGGTATGTTTGAAAAATCTTGCAAAAATTTTGGAAAGATGCTTAGAATTTAATCTTGTTTTAAATTATGAGAAATGCCATTTTATGGTAGATAAAGGATTAGTTCTAGGTCATATCATCTCTGCTAAGGGAATCTCTATCGATAAAGTAAAAATTGACATTATTAACTCATTACCATACCTGACAACTGTGAGGGAGATCCGTTCTTTCCTTGGTCATTCAGGTTTCTATAGGAGGTTCATTAAGGACTTTTCGAAAATTGCGCAACTGCTTTGTAATCTCTTACAAAAGGACAAGGAATTCGAGTTCGACCAATCATGCAGAGATGCATTTGACACGCTCAAACATAAGCTCGTTTTAGTACCTATTGTTCAACCAAAAGATTGGAATTATCCGTTCGAAATAATGTACGGAGCCAGTGACCATAGCGTAAGAGTAGTTTTTGGATAAAGAATCGAGAAAGAACTGTACGTCATCTCCTATGCTTCAAAAACTTTGGATGTTGTCCAAAGCAATTATTCAACCACTAAAAAAGAGTTCTTAGTTGTAGTCTTTGCCTTAGAAAAAATTTGTTCGTATTTATTAGGAACTAAGATTGTCTTTTTTTCTGATCATACAGCTCTTAAATATCTGATTGGGAAAAAGGAAGCAAAGCCGAGACTTATAAGGTGGATACTACTTTTACAAGAGTTCGATCTCGAGATAAAGGATAAAAAAGGACGTGAAAATTTGGTAGCTGACCATCTGAGCCGAATTCTTCCCTCGAATGATGTAACACCACTTCAAAACAATTTTCCGGATGAAAGCTTGCTTGCTGCTCAAACGATTTTTCCTTGGTATGCAGACATAGTGAATTACCTTGCTACAAGTATAGTCTCTTCTAGCTTATCGTGATCTGAAAAAGATAAGATCAAACATGAGTCGCAATATTACATTTGGGACGACCCCTACCTTTGAAAATACTGTTCCGACCAGGTAATCCGACGATGCATCGCAGAGACTGAGATAAAGTCAGTTCTATCTTTTTGTCATTCTTATGCATGTGGTGGACATTTTGGCCCTAAACGAACTGCACATAAAGTGCTTGAATGTGGACTCTATTGGCCACATATTTTTTGAGATGCGTATTTGTTCGCAAAACATGTGAAAAGTGCCAAAAGTTAGGAAACCTGAGCCGAAAAAATGAAATGCCACTAACCCCGGTACATGTATGTGAAATATTTGTGAAACATGATATTCGCGACAGGTTTTAAATATTTATTATTAATCGTTCTTGAAACTAACTATTATCACGATGAAGGCAAGTGTACCTATCGAACAGTAGTATAGCTTTAGCAAGACCGGATTGTTGAACCCAAAGGAAGCAATAGTACTAGTAATTACTTTCTTTTTATTATCTAGCCTAAAAATTAAGGGATTTGTTTATCTAAATTAACTAAACTAAGAGTACATAGAGAGAAATTGGGGAAAAGCTTTTGGGAAAATTTGATTGATTAGGACAATACCCAAGGAAAAATCCACTTAGACTTCACTTGTTATTTGACTCTAAATCAGACGATTTATTCATTTGACTTGTTCCATAGAAATCCCTAAGTTATATTATTATCTCTCTCGAGACTAATAACGTCTAACCCTAGGTTGATTAATTGAAATCTCTTTCTAATTAACACCTAGTGTTGCATTAACTCGATCTATGGATCCCCTTATTAGGTTTCACCCTAATCTGGCAAAATCTTATCACCCTATCTCTAGGCGTGTAATAAACTCCGCTTAATTATGACAAATTTACTCTTAGACAAAGTCCATTCCTCCTCTGAATAAGAGAATTAACTTGAATCAATATCCTGGAATATTAAAACAAGAATTAAGAACAAGTCAAATATTTATCATACAATTCAGATAATAATAACAAGATCCGTCTTAGGTTTCATTCCCCTTAGGTATTTAGGGGGTTTAGTTCATAATTATAGAAGGAAACATCTCAAAAGAATAATGAATACAAAACATAAAGAAAACCCAAAACCCCTGAATGGAAATTGAAAGGATATTTCAGTCTTGATGATGAATCCGACTTCTGAGATGCACCAATCGGCTTCCCTTGAGTAATTCATTGCCTCCTCCTCTGCATCCCCTTCTTAAGTGCCTCCTCAGGTATTTAAATAGGCTTTAGAATGCCTAAGAGCCCTCAAAATTGGCCTTTTTCGAATAGGGTTATACTTGGGCTCAGCAGGGACACGCCCGTGTGCGATTACTCTAGCCCATGGTCAAGGCTGTTGAATAGGCACGGGCATGTAGTCTACCCGTGTAAGTCATGCTTCGATTATTCCAAAGGGACATGACTGTGGGACACGCCCGTGTGAGGAAGCCCAGGTCATGTTGATTTCCCATGTGGGTCTATTTTATCTGTTTTCGGCCTGTTTCTCGCTCTTTTTACTCTCCTATGCCCACTTAAGTATAAAATATGAAATTAAAGAATTAGGAGTATTGAATTCACCAAATCTAAGGAGAAACCATCCATAAATGTGCTAAGCATGAGATAAAAACATGTATAAATTACGATTTACCAAATACCCCCACACTTAAGTATTTGCTTGTTCTCAAGCAAAATCATCAACTCACAATCAAAATAAATTCTTCTCAATTTATAACCCCTATCAATAATATATCAAAATAATCCAAAAGTATTCATACATTGAAAATTTAACTAAAAGTACATCAAAGTTTCAAACATTCCAAGTTGAGTATTTTATCACGAAAACATAGGTGTCTCCCCTTATCTAAGTGATTACCTTTGATCAAAATATCACAGAGTTTAACATCCTCACTAAAGATTCACTCAAATCACTCAAGGTGTTTAATGACATCAGTTAAAGCACTCATTAGTTTTATGAAAAGTTATTACCATAGGCTTGCTTGAAAATCAAATCTCCACCACTATAAATTGAGCAGATACATCAATCAAAAAGGTCTTTTAGAGAGTTGTAATGTGGCTTTGGTTAGGGGGTGTGGTCACAAGCTGAAAGAAAAGGTTAGAATTGAGATTGCATTGAAAAATTAACTAGCTAGAAAAATGACTAGTCATCAGTTGAATACAAGTGAGCTTATTCTCAGAATATGGAATTACTACTAATATATGTTGAAGTATTTTTTTTAGAACAAGTCAAATACATAGAAGAGAAAAACATAGCTAAGCAATTAGTTCAAATCAAATCTCGACAAAAATAAGGATCAAATTAGGGGATTTCAACAATAATGGGTTACGGGTTAATATTGAGGGTAAATCAATTAATGGTTTGCTAGACTCAAAAGGGTTTACTGAGGGTTAATTATGAAGGTAGACTTTTGTGGAGTGAGTGGGTTAAACCTAAGTGCCTTTATCATCTTGACATATCAAATCAAATGGTGTGGTCTTGACATGCATAATCAAGCAAGTTCTAGAATAACAAATCAATACTGACGCACTCATAGTAAAAGTGAGCATGAAAGAAATAAAATATGCTCTAAGAGCTCAAGATCTCACAAAAATTATGGCTTTTTGATGTTTAAACTTGTGAATTTCAACTCACGATAATACCTAAACTTAGGGAAACAACCTAAAAGTTTTTTTTTAATTCTTCAAAAATCAACTTATCATGCTTGATTCCCTAATGTCTTAAAGTTTAAACAATCAATGCATAATTGCCTATGTTTTAATTCAAGACATATCAATAAATATAATAAATTAATTAAAATTCATTCTAATAGTGATATGAGTAATTCACGTGAGAATAAGACAAAATTCATGGATTTCTAATGATGATATAAAAGACCCCCACACTTAAGATATACATTGCCATCAATGTACAAAGATAGATATATTGAAAAAGATAGATATATAATCATAAGATAGGGAGAGAAGTGAAACTTCCTGAATGATGAATGAACTCTTTGAATTGGAGTTATGAAGAATAATCGGCCAAAGTAATGATGAGGGTGGAGGAGGATACTCTGGTGGTGGTAGAGGTTCATTAGTCCATAAGTCCTGCACCAAAAAAATATTATATCTAGTGGTAGCTATGGTCGTGGTCGAGCAGGACATGGTTGTCGTGGAGAACCTTTGCCAGTGGAGTTTTTAGTTCCTATGCGATGATGAGCTTTGGAGCTCTTTATAACTATGATAAAATCAGAAAATTTTTAGGGAATACAATGAAGTATAATTACTCTTAATGAAATAGCCGAAACTATAAATTATTCAACAAAAATTATAAAAACTAAAATTAAAATAATACTAAAGGAAAATGAAATAAAAAGTACTTAAATAAGATAAATAATACTAAAGGACATCGTCATCGCCGGGTGGTTCGCGAGGTGGTGGTGGCGATAAGATGTGGAAATGCTAACAAATCTGATGTAGAGTCGCATCAATGTGATCAAAGCACTGAAAATATTACTGCTCAAATTGTGTAAGGCGCTCAGAGATGTCAGAATATAAAGCCGCCGCATGAACTGGATGATGGATGGGTGGTGGCTGAGACGGTAGGTCCTCATGACTTGGAGGGACATCGTCAGTAATGTCCTCTGGATCCTCCTCCTCGGTGGACTAGATGAGGCGATACTGAAGAAGGTAGGTGCCACGTCGTTTCTCGATCATCCTCATACTTAGGATACTTGAGATGCCCTGTGGGGACATCTGGCCTATGAGAGAAAGGGAGGATAATTTTGCTGCTGTGTTGAGGAACCTGAAGTGCCGAGCCAGTCGAGTCACATAAGGCCCGATAGAGATGACCCCTCTCCTATGTCACTCTGTCTGATGGCGGATGGCGAGGGTGATGAAGTAAGCAAGGTCGAGGACGTGCCCATTCGCCATGCTCCATAAGAAATATGCGTCGTGGGTGGTGACGATGCCAGTGCTCTCTCGTCTCCCTGTCAGAGTGTGAGCCAAGATGGCATGTAGATACCTCAAGGATGGAGGGAGATCATAGGTGACCAAGGCAGGGATGAAGTCCCCCCAGCATTTTAAGGGGGAGTAGTGGATGTGGCGGTGGAGGGTGTCGAGTTCATTGTCATCCATGAACTCCTCCGTGTATAGCCCTAGTGCAATTCCAAATCGGGTACGCTCAACTAGCGTACTAGACCATCAAGGCGGAACTGGATCATTCTAGGATGGTCGAAGTTGGTCATGACGGTCTAAAGATAGAATGTCGAGCAGATTTCCAATGTAAACTCGAGATACGTCGGCTCAACGATTTCAAAGAAGAGCCCCCATGGGTCAGTGTTCAGGAGGGCTCGGACCGCGTCAGCTAAATAAATCTGTTCTAGTGTGGCCCAGTCAATGCAGCGGCCCATACCTAGGGTTGGGCCTGTAATATATGATATAATTCCTCTTGGGGTCCCAAGGGAACCTAGAGGAACAGGTGCCTAATCTCCGTGGTAGGACCCGAGGATGACGCTGCCCCTTTCTTTTTCTTCGAGGCAAAAACAGCGGTTTTCTTACCACGTGAGGATGACATTGTACGCAAAAGGGAGAAGCTTGAGTAGTCAAAAATAGTGTTTTAGACGGCGTACGGGCGTGGGAATGTAGGGCGTATGGAGTTGCAGCGGCTAGGGTTAGGGGTTTTTGGGGAGGGAGATGATGAATAATGAGGGGTTTATATAGATTTTGGGGCATACGGTCGTGAGGCACCCCCGTGTGCCCTAATTTTTGCCCTTGTGTTTCGTGAAATTTAAAATTAGGTACGTCTGACATTCACTCCACGCCAATGTTCCTTGGGCGTATGGGTGCACACGGCCGTGTCGCACAACCATGTCTTGCTTCGTTCGCTTCTTCCATGCCCGTGTATGATAGTCCACGCCCGTGTTCTTTTTGACAATGTTGACCACGGGTGAATGACACGGGTGTGTCACATGCCCGTGTTAAATTCTCAGTTTTAAGGCACGGGCGTGTCTCACGCCTGTATTGTTTCAGAAATTTCACCCACCGCCATGTCGCACGGTCGTGGCAACTTATCGCATCCCGTGTTATAGAAAAACTTTTTCCCTATTTTCACACGGTCGTAGAAACGCCCGTGTGCCTAGCCATGTGGATGGGAAAACCCTGTGTTTCAGGACTCAGTTAGTAGGTTAAATGTGAAAAACTAGAATTTAAATAAATCATTATTGTTAATGCTCGGGTTGCCTTCCGAGAAGCACTTATTTATAGTCTTAAGCTGGACTTACCTCTCTAGTGTGTGATCATGGTGGCTTCAGGAATTTACACTCCTCATCCTTGCTATCAACTTCATCAATATAAGGTTTAAGACAAGTATTGTTTACCTTAAAATTGCCGAATTTGGGATGAATTACCTCGACTGTACCATATGGGAAAATATTGAGTACCGTGAGAGGAATTTTTTCATTAGGTTCAGAAGTGGCAATGCGAGGGTCTGCAGCTTCTAGTAGTACTTTGTCTCCAACCTTAAGTTGATTTGGTGAGTCATTGAGTTCGTCATAGCTTGGTTTTGGTTTATCGTGTTTCCTCGGTCTATGTGTCCGCCGTTTATCCAGTTCCTCGATTTGTAGCCTTCATTCTTCATGGATAGGTCTTTTGTTGTTGTTTGAACACAACTCATTTGCGTTTTTCGAAACTGTTTCCTGCAAGAGGGTTTCACCACATGATCAGTACTAGTGGAATGATTTATACAACCACCTTCGATTTTTGATGTGTTACTTGAATTACGAGCTTGAAGGGTGATTTTTCGTCTCCCACACGAAGTGTGAGTTCACCTGTACTAACATCAATAATGGTTCTAGCAGTCACTAAAAAGGGTCGTCCTAAAATCAAATTTGCGTTACTATCCTCTTCCATGTCTAGAATAACAAAGTCTATTGGGTATATAAATTTATCGATATTAACAAGAACTACTTTAATGATACCCCTAGGAAATCTAATGGTTTTATCAGCCAATTGAATGCTCATCCTAGTTTGTTTGGGTTTCCCAAGACCTAGCTGTTTAAACATTTTATAAGGCAGAACATTAATGCTTGCCCCTAAGCCAGCCAATGCATTATGAACATCTAAACTACCAATTAAACGAGGAATCGTAAAACTCCCTGGATCTTTCAATTTGTTGGGTAGCTTATTCTGTAATATGGCTGGGCAAACTACATTCAACTCCACATGCGACGCCTCATCCAACTTTCATTTATTTGTTAAAAGCTCTTTTAAAAATTTGATTGCGTTTGGCATCTGCGAAAGAGCTTCAATAAACGGTAAGTTAATATGTAACTTTTTTATAATTTAAGGAATTTACCCAATTGTTCTTCTGTGCGGTCTTTCCTTGTCGCATTTGGGTATGACACATTGGGTTTGTACTCTTTACTTACTGGTTTCTAATCATTACGGTCCACCTCACCTTTATCTTGACTTACCACAATGCCTTGCCTCAGTTCTGGTGCAGGCTCAAGTAACCCTTCCTTGTCATGAGTAATAATCGCATTGAGTTGTTCCCTTGGGTTAGACTCCGTGTTACTCGGTAAATTACCTTGTGGTCGTTTAGAAATCAGTTTGGCGAGTTGGCCTATCTGAGTTTTGAGCCATTGGATCGACGCTTGTTAATTTTTAAGTGCTGTCTCGGTATTCTAAAAACGAGTTTCTGACACTTAGATGAATTTTGTTAGCATCTCCTCAAGGTTTGATTTTTTCTTATGTTGGTAGGGTGGTTGTTGGAAGCCTGGAGGTGGTGGTGGTCGCTGATTTCTTTGGCCTCCCCATTAGAAATTTGGGTGGTTCCTCCAATTTGCATTGTAAGTATTACTATAAGGATTATTTTGAGATCGAGGATTATTATCCATATAATTTAACTGCTCGTTCTCTATGTTGTGGCTATAGGGTGGGTAATCCGAATTGCTTGATCCACCTCCACTTGCTTCGCACTGCATTACTGGGTTAACCTGTGAAGAACTAAGAAAACCGTCAATTTTCTTATTCAAGAGTTCTACCTGATTAGAGAGCATGGTGATCGAATCGACGTTATAAACGCCGGCTGCTTTTGTTGGCTTTGTCCTCATAACTTGCCACTAATAATTATTCAGTGACATCTCTTCTATAAATTCATAAGCATCTTCAAGTGTCTTATTATTGATAGTTCCGCCAGCGGTTGTATTGGTCATCTATCGAGTCGAAGGATTCAGGACATTATGAAACGTTTGAACCTGTAGCCAAAGTGGTAACCTATGGTGAGGGCATCTTCTCAAGAGGTCCTTGTATCTCTCCTATGTATCATAGAGTGTTTCTAAATCCATCTCCACAAAAAAAGAGATATCATTGCGTAATTTGGCTACTTTAGCCGGCGAGAAATATTTTAGTAAAAACTTTTCGGTCATTTGTTCCCAAGTAGTGATTGACTGTCATGGTAACGAGTTCAACCATTTTTTAGCCTTATTCCTTAATGAAAAGGGAAACAACTGAAGGTGAATGGCGTCATCAAAAACGCTATTTATTTTAAAAGTGTCTCAAAATTCTAAGAAATTTGCCAAGTGAGCATTGGGATCTTCGTCCTTTAAACCATCAAACTGAACAGATTGTTGTATCGTTTGAATTGTGTTAGGTTTCAGTTCAAAAGTATTTGCAGCTACAGCAGGTCTAACTATGCTCGATTCAGTTCCTGTTAAAAAAGGTTTAGCATAATCATACATAATGCGTGGAGCAGGATTCTGATTAGCAACAATTGCAGGAGGTAGCGGATTTTCTTGGTTTTCAACCATCTCCTTGGTTGTAGTTGAAGTATCATCCTCTTGCTCTTCCTCTGTGTATCGTAAGCTTTGCTTTATTTCTCTTCGATTTTTGTGAACTGTGCGATCAATCTCACTATCGAACAATAATGGTCCTGATGAGTTTCTTCTGGTCATAAACTATAAACACCTATCAGAAGAAAATAAATGAAGAATTAGAGAAGAAAAATAAAAATTTAAATTGCAATAAAAGTAAAATGGCTAAAGTAATAAAAATTTAGTGTTCCTAATATCCTAGTTCCCCAGCAACGGTGCCAAAAACTTGATACGTGATATTCGCGACAGGTTTTAAATATTTTTAATTAATCGTTCTTGAAACTAACTATTATCACGATGAAGGCAAGTGTATCTATTGAACAGTTGTATAGCTTTAGCAAGACCGGATTTTCGAACCCAAAGGAACTACTAGTACTAGTAATTACTTTCTTTTTATTATCTAGCCTAAAAATTAATGGATTTATTTATCTAAATTAACTAAACTAAGGGTGCACAGAGAGAAATTGGGAAAAGCTTTTGGGAAAATTCGATTGATTAAGACAATACCCAAGGAAAAATCCACCTAGACTTCACTTGTTATTTAACTCTGAATTAGACGATTTATTCATTTGACTTGACCCGTAGAAATCCCTAAGTTATATTATTATCTCTCTTAAGACTAATAACATCTAACCCTAGGTTAATTAATTGAAATATCTTTCTAATTAACACCTAGTGTTGCATTGACTCGATCTATGGATCCCCTTATTAGGTTTCACCCTAATCTGGCAAAATCTTATCACCCTATCTCTAGGCGTGTAATAAACTCCGCTTAATTATGACAAATTTACTCTTAGACAAAGTCCATTCCTCCTCTGAATAAGAGAATTAACTTGAATCAATATCCTGGAATATTAAAACAAGAATTAAGAACAAGTCAAATATTTATCATACAATTCAGATAATAATAACAAGATCCGTCTTAGGTTTCATTCCCCTTAGGTATTTAGGGGGTTTAGTTCATAATTATAGAAGGAAACATCTTAGAAGAATAATGAATACAAAACATAAAGAAAACCCAAAACCCCTGAATAGAAATTGAAAGGAGATTTTCAGTCTTGATGATGAATCTAGCTTCTGAGATGGACCAATTGGCTTCCCTTGAGTAATTCCTTACCTCCTCCTCTGCGTCCCCGTCCTAAGTGCCTCCTCAGGTGTTTAAATAGGCTTTAGAATGCCTAAGAGCCCTCAAATTTGGCCTTTTCTAAATAGAGTTATACTTGGGCTCGGCAGGGACACGCCCGTGTGCGATTACTCTAACCCGTGGTCAAGGTTCTTGAATAGGCACGGGCGTGTAGTCTAGCCATGTAAGTCGTGTTTCAATCCTGCCAGAGGGACACGGCCGTGGGACACGCCCATGTGAGGAAGCCTAGGTCGTGTTGATTTCCCATGTGGGTCCATTTTCTCTGTTTTCAGCCCGTTTCTTGCTCTTTTTACTCTCCTATGCTCACTTGAGTATAAAACATAAAATTAAAGAATTAGGAGCATCAAATTCACCAAATCTAAGAAGAAACCATCCATAAATGTGCTAAGCATGGGATAAAAACATGTATAAATTATGGTTTATCAATTTGATATATGGGGCATAGATTTTATGAGACCTTTTTTCTCGTTTTTCGGTAACATATATATTCTTCTTGTAGTTGATTATGTGTCGAAGTGGGTGGAAGAAAAAGCCACTCATCATGCTGATGCCAATATGGTAGTCGATTTTCTGAAGAGTTATATTTTTTCCAAGTTTGGCACACCGCGAGCACTGATTAACGATCATGGAACGCACTTCTGCAATAAGGTAATCGACACACTCTTAAAGAAATATGGGTTAGTGCAATAAGTAGCTACGGCTTATCAGCCACAGTCAAACGGTGAAGTGGAAGTGTCGAATTGAGAAATCAAGATGATTTTAGAGAAGACCGTTAAGCCCGATAGAAAAAATTGGAGTTTGCGACTTAACGATGCATTTTGGGCGTACCGAACAGCTTATAAAAGACCAATAGGTATGTCCACCTATAGACTCATTTTTAGTGAACTGTGCCATCTCCCTGTTGAGCTGCAGGTAAGCATCATAAGTTACATATCCAGGAACTCGAGAAAATTCGATGAGAAGCATATGAGAGTGCCCAGATTTATAAGGATAAGGTCAAAGCATATCATGACCAAAAGATAACCCGTAAAAAATTTGTAGTAGGACAAAAAGTATTACTTTATGACCTTACTTTAAGAATTTTTGCAGGTAAACTTTGAACTAAGTGGTTAGGGCTTTTGGTTGTTATTCACATATTTCCACATGGTGCAGTCGAGGTTAAAAGCGAGGAATCTGGAAAAAATTTTAAAGTCAACGGACAGTGATTAAAGCCTTTCTACGAGAATTTTCAAGTCCACATGGTTGAGGAGTTAGCCCTTGAAGAGCCGGATAAACAAATTTCTAGGTCGTTAAGCTAACGACGTTAAATAAAAGCGCTTTTTGAGAGGCAAACCAAATTTATTTTCATTTATTTAATTGCAATTTTTAGTAAGATTTAGGATGTAAATAAATAAATTTCTAATTCAATTAATTTGATGTTTTCAGGAATGTAATGGAGGACACGAATTTTCTTGGGTAATGATGGTGGCGCGGGCACGGCTTGCTAATTTAGTGATAGTTAAAAAAATAAAATAAAAAATAAAAAAACCCAAATTTACTAACCTTCATGAAATCCCAAAAACCAAAAACCAACCAAACATCCACCTCATTTATCCCACTTACCATAAACTCAAATACCAAATTACCCTCCAAAGCCCACATCCAACACCAATCCATTAACCCAATTACTACAACCCAACCCAATGAACTTACCTACCCAAACAAACTAAATTACCCATAACTAACCCACCTACCCTATACCCAAATACCAACCCAACCACATAAAATACCAAATACCCAATACCATAATCCAACACTCAACACTAGCCTAAGAGAGAAGGGCCGAACGACCTAGATGACCTAAAGAGGAAAAAAAAAGTAAAAGAAAAAGAACCCCAAATCCCCAAAATTTCCCAACCCAATTTTTTTGTTTCTTCTTCTTCTTCTTCCAATCAAAACATAAAAACCCTAATACCATTCTCATAAACGTTGTAGCCGCAGTCGCAGCCTTCCATCTTTGACCTCACGCCGCTTTATCGTCACTCTGTCCTTCGCCAATACCCGTCACCACCGTCACAGCCCATCATCACCGACCCCACCTCTATTTTCTTTTCTTTTCCTCTCTCTCTTACCCCACGCTGTCCGACGCCTTTCCCACTACCGAACCACGGCCGAACAGAGACGTCACCACCACGTCGCCCTTCGTTACCCCTACTGTCGTGCACTACCGCGAATTTTCCCGTCAAATCCCATTTTTCCTTTCTTTTTCTTTCTTTTCTTTAAACACCTAACCAACCACCTACCATCTTCACCGACATCCCCACCATCACCATTTAAAAAATCAGCTGAAACTGCACCATTACCTACCATCGCTGCCGTCGTCTCTGCCGCCATCGCCATAGCAAATGGAGCCGATTATTTGTGTCATCTACACAGACACAATGGTTCAAACTCGGAACCAAACGGCATGCAATATCCCGATTTCACTCAATCAAAATCGACATCATTTTTCGGCACCTCCAGTCGTCGATATAGCTGGGGACGACTCTGAGCCTTCTCTACCTCCTTCACGCCAAACGATTGGCCCAACGAGAACTCATCGTCAACGAAGCTTGACTCTGGTCGATACAGAACACTCGAACAGCAACCCCGCTTCTCCCAAAAGGTCGATTACTGATCCTCAACCTACAATGCCCTTACTAACATATTGTGCAGGTAATTCGGACGAGGTGTGAACTTCTAACGACCATGTCGAGGCTTCTTCGACCTCGAATGTATGTGTCAGTCAACCCCAAACACGTTCTACTCGAAGTCATTGACAATAGACACGTAAGCCACTGACACCACCGATCAGCAGCACTGACGCTGCTGAAAACTCGAGTCCACCTGACTCAGCCAATGAATATGTTCGACCAATACGAAATGGTCAACATAATCGACGAGGTTATACAAACACCATTCCTACCGAAGGATGATTACAAGGGTTTTTGAACTTTACGACCTTAAAGCATCGTGCAAGATATGATGACATTCGATAACGTCCGCTTCCGGTTTGTAAACGAATCGATTTCTCTACTCTTGATATGTTGAATATTCGCGATGCTATAATTGGTTATTTTGATGCTATTGGTTGGAATTCCTTTGCTAATATTTCCTGTCTTACATATTATGAGTTGATTTATGAATTCTACACCACATTTAGCTTCAATATTAATACATTATAGACTGTTGAAACACAAGACATTGTCTATTTTCGATTGCTTGGTAAGGACTTTCGGATGTCCATTTCTGACTTTAACATTTCCATGGGTTTCGTCGACCCTAACAATATTCAATCCGATTCATATCATACTGCTCTGTTAGATACACCAAGCAATTTTGATGTTCAAGATGTTTACTGTGTTTTAATTCATTCTAATCAACGTTATAATTCGAAAACCACAAAAGATTTATTGGTCCGTGAACCCGCTTTAAGATATATTCATCGATTTTTAGCCTTTAGTTTTTCAGGTAGAAATGATTCGTCATCTGTTTTGACTAAGTCTGAACTGTTCTTTTTGTGGTGTATGCATTCTGGTTTTTTAGTTAATTTAGGATATTGGTTTGCACGAAATTTTCATGCCGTTTTACGATGTAATCGTCCACTATTACTTGGGTCATATATTACGAAGTTGGCATCTCAACTTCTTCCCTCTGAAATTGACTTCTCGTCCTTAACATGTGCATATAGTATGGACAGCTTAGATAAATATTGTTTGGATTCTATGGGATTGCTTGTCGGTACCCCTACTTCGTGTTATTTTGTTCCTCCAGGTATACGGACTACTCGCGGAAATATGGTTTTTCACCAACGTCCATACATCAATGCTAGGAGCAAGAGGAGCAACCTCTATCTGTAAAGGCACGTTTAAGTCGGATCGAAACTCAACTTGGAACAATGGAAAACCAAGTCTCAACAATCCTTAACATCCTACAAAGTCGTTACCCCCAACATCAACAAAATCGTTAAAAGACACATGAGGAGTATTCTGAACTTTTCTTTTACTTATTATTTGAGCTGCTGTTTTATTTTGTTTCATTTAACACTTGCTTGAGGACAAGCAAAGTTTAAGTGAGGGGTTGAAATTGATGGTAAATATGCATGATTCTTTGCACGATTTTTGCTGCATGTTTTTCTTTTGCATGTGTTCAAAACTTATGTTGAATTCATTCGATAGTTTATTTGACATTGAGCCTTTAATCTCATACTTAGTCAATTTGGACAATTGGGCAAATTTTATTTTTTATGTTCAAGTGTATAGATTAGTCGACATTTGTTTTAAGGTTGATATATGTAGCTAGATTTTTCGTATAAATTGATTGTTTGGAAAAATATTTGCTTGTGCATAAATAAATTAATAAAATAAAAAAATTTTAAGGCTCAATTTATGAGTGAAGTTTCAAAAACGTGACCGAATTTAGTAACCGGGGTAAGGTGCTTGGGTTGTCATCTTATCTCACGTCAAAAGGTTCGAGTGACAAGTCGATAACTTAATAACATTCTGCTAATAGAGCCTAAAAAAAAAGAATAAAGACTATTTGAACTGAGTAACCGGGATAGGGTGCTTGGGTTGTCATCCTAGTTTGCGTAAAAAGGTTTGATCTTGTCTAAAAAAAAATCTTTTTTGCAAAGTTAATAATATCTTGTAAATTATTGGACTCAAACTCAATTTAATGAAATAATCTGGTTTATATATTTTAGTTTTATGACACTTGTTGATCGAACTATATATTTTGAGCATTTATTTATTTTTGCCATGTTGTTTGTATTGATTTTGGATGTGGAAGAGAGGCTCGATCTTTAATAAATTATAGAATGAATTATAATGTTTGAAAGAACGACATGTTTGAGGGCAAGCATGAGCTAAGTAGGGGGATTTGATAAACATGTTAATTTGCATATTTTTTGTGTTTAATTTGGATTATTGTTGAATTGAACCCTGCTAATTAAGTGCTTTTTATGATCTAATCTTGTTAGGGATGCAATCGGTGGAAAACAAGCCAAAAAGGGCCAAATTGAAAGACAATCATTAAATTGGGGCCAAGTAAAAAAGATGGAGAAAGCCAAGGAGTTATCAGATTTTGTTGACTTTGTAAAAAGCCAAAAATAGGGAGATATTATTTTTATTTTATTTTAATTTTTTAAATTAGTTAGGCTATTTTTAGTAAACCCCATATATATAAATAGGGGTATTTTGTTCTTTGAAAATCATCCCTTATTTTGTATTCCTACTTCTATTTGGAATTGAAATACTCTCATTTTTCTCTTTCAAATTGTCGTGAAGCATTCTGGGATTTTTCATTTGGTTTTGTTTTCTTTTATAAAATTGGGCTAATTGCCTTCCAGGTACTTTTCCTTTCCAGTTCCCCAAATTCTTCCATTATCCCCAATCACCTTCCACAACATACAAAGCATGAACTAATTCATGCTTAACTAAATTTCATTTTAGCTTTAGGCCAGTGTTCTTTCTGGTCGGGAATCGTGAGATACAAATTTGTGTTAAAAATCCGTCCCATCGGTATTCATTTTTTCCTAAGTATCGAGATAGACCAATCATCTCTTAAAGTTAAATTCGATTTCAAGTCAAAGTGCACGTTGGGTTGGAGTCTTGTTTGCTGACAGTTGGAGAAACGAGTCGGCCGTGCTGTATTCGATTCTCCGAGAACAAATCAAGGAAGAAGTGATAGGATTTAAACGACCCACGTGGTTGAGGCCGTTAATTCGAGTTGGGTTCTTCAGAATGCAAGGCTATTGGAATCTTCAATTGGGAACACGTGTATCTCGATTAGATAATCGGTAAGAATTGGTTTGCAAGTCGTACCAGAACCAGCTAGAAGATGAGGAATTGGTGGTTAGGACGTTCTTAACTGTTATAACAAGCTTATCGTTTGGAGGAGAAGATTAATTTTCGAGGATCGATTTTTGATACGAAATTTACCGAGTCTAAAGCTAAGGCTTATTTTATCTGTTGCAAAATTCTGAATTTATTTTCTAATTTATTTAATTAATTATTTATGTTGTTCCAATTATCCAGTTTCTAAACATTTCAAAAATCCTCGATTTACTTTTATTTCTAATTTTTGCAGGTACAATTGGAGTCGTGGGCACGACTATTGCCACGACCTTTGATACGACAAACAATCTGATCATAAGCTATACAAGAAGTTGATTATAGCATCCAATCCTTATGGACTCGACCCTACTACCACTCTTACTACTAATTAGAGTTATTTTGTAGGAATTATATTTGGTGGTTTCGACGCCCATCAATGAATATTTTCTTTTTGTATTGAAAATGCTTATGGAAATTAAATTGACATGTTTAATTATTTTGGTTGGCAATTGGTGAATGATAGGTTATGAATTAATCATGAATTTGATGTTAATTCACTAGTTGTGTTTATTAACATTCACCGAGCTTTTTAAAGCTCACGCTTTCACAATTCGTGCAGATAATCATCGGGATTGAGGAGCTGAGGAGCCGAGCAAGAGAGTTCCAAAAGATTTAGACTTGGTAGAGACTTTATTACACATTCTAGAGACTGTAATTGGGCATTATGGAACTCTCGGGAATTAGTTTAATTTTGGTTGTAATTGAACTTTGGAGATTTATTTTGGATGGTTTTATAATAATTTTGATGCATGTTTGAGTTTAATTATTGAATGATTTATGGTGTATTGTTGCTTGATAACATGGTGATTGATAACACGGTGTGTGAAGCATGAAATTTATACTAATGATTGTTTAAATAAAGCTTCCATAGAGTGGTTTACTAGCGACTAAGGTACGCCACTTGTTTGATTTATTTGTTGTTTGATGATCATGAAGTCAATTACCTAATTCTATTTAATTAAGGCTTAATTGATGTCAATAAATTTAATTAAAGTTGTGTATATATGTATGTTAGTTAATCATAGTTAAATCAGGTTGAATTGGCCATTTAAATATGCAAAATCGAGTTTTAAAACGAGTTTTTTGCAAAAATAGGTACAGTGGTTTTCACACGGGCGTGTGAGGGATTGCACATGAGCATGTAGGTAAGTGACATGGGCATGTGGAAACTAGACTATCACACATGGACGTGTGGGATTTCCACACAAGCATGTGCGATCTGCCTAAAAGTTTTTCGTGAGACGAATACGGTCATTTAATGACACACTGTTTGGGGGACATGACTGTGTGGTTTTTTGGGGGTTTGAATTTTTATCTTTTAAAATTGGTATTCTAATTTGTTTAAGTTACAATTTAGTTATAAAAATTGATTAATCTAATTAGAGTCGTAGATGATAAGGAAACTTGGAAAAACTTTAGGGTTAGTCTCGTAATGGGAAAAATTCGATAGAAACACACTTAATTTGTAACTCAAAATAGGTCTTGATAGTTTGTATTTGTTACAATTTAGTCTATAATAGTAAAACTTAAATTTGATGTAGCAAACAAACTCAATTTAAGTTGAAATTTTTAGGCTTGCATAATTTTGACTAAAAGAAGGTCAGTAAATATTTAGATCCAATATCAGGTTAGTTTTACCGTAAGTGGTATAATAACAAAATTGCCCTTAGGTTAAATTACCTAGGAAAAATTTAAAATTGGCTCATAATTTGCTTCTGCATTAATAAATAACTAATATTCAATTAAGATTAAGGTGTTATAAGGTTAGTGTGTGTCTTGGGTGGTCGTTAGCCAGAGAGTCACTTAGGTGGCTAATATAACGCTTCGAATTCGGGCGGTTTGTCCCGATCGGGTTTAGGGTGTCACACTAGTTGTCTTCTATAAAAAAAGAAAACTTGTTCAATGAATTTCACATGATAATACCTACCTCAGGGTGTCTACAAATTATCATATGCTATCACAGGATAATTATCTGTTTTAAGGAAATCTCCTCATTGAAATCCACATGACAATACCTACCCTTGGGCTGGCAAATTGTCATGTCATCATAAGAGACCATAAGTGGAGGTCGTGGGTCTTGTTTAGGGATCTTCTCCCACTCAATCTTTTAAAAAAATGAAAGTTTTTTATTTCTAGTTTCAATCATGAATGATTAAAATGTCATGACAAGTATATGTGACATTTTTTTCCTAAACTATATTGGCATGCTTATTATGCATATGCATGGAAACACATTCCAGTCAATTTAAAATTCATCATGCTATAACATAAAAGCATAAATTAAATTGAATCTAACCAGCCAAAGTTTCTACTATTCCATTCTATTAAATAAATAATAAATTTACATTTATTATCCCAAAAACATATTTTGGGTCTTTTATATGAAAATTAAATATCTTGGTTTTGGGTTTCTTAAACCCAAAAAGCCCAAAACTTTAAAAAAGTCACCGAATGGATTTATTGTCGAACTGTTGTCACCACCATGGGTCAATGTTGTCTTTATCGCTAATGTCGTCGTCACTACCATTTTTATCACTACCATCATCACTGTCGTTGACAATATAACAACCTGATTTTCAGTGGTATAAAAAATACAATTTTGAAACCCTGTTTTCAAAAATCGAGTCAGTAAATATCAAATATGAATATTTACAATGTTAGTATAAAATAGTGTTGATGTTTGGTCCATCAATTTTGTCAATTTAATACTTAATTTAGGTAAAGAGACTAAATTGTAAAAGTCTAGTCCCTATAGGTTTTTAGTTGACTAAAGGCTTGAGAACTTAAATAGAAATTAAACAAAAGGTCTAAAATGGTAATTAAATAATTTATCATAGGAAATTAGTAGATGGTGATGAAAGAATCCACTATGTTTGTTTAAAGAATGTTTATGTTAAATAAAGCATGATTGTTTAATTAATTAAGTTAATTAATCTTTAATCTTGCTATATAAGTTTAAATAATGCAAAAAGATGTCATCTTTTTCACTCATCTTCTCCATTGTCGACTTTGAATGAAGGAAAAACACTTTGAAGCTTTTTACATTCAGCCATCAATTAGTAAATAAATTTAAGTCATTTTCTTGTAATTTTTATGAAATTGAGGTCATGAAACCTTGATTTAGCTAGCCCATGTACCAATTTGTAAAAAAATTAAAGTTTTTAAAAGTCTCCATTATTGATAGATTTTAAGCATAAATTATGAAAATGAACTATATAGTAAAGTTAATTCAGCTTAATTATTAGTTTCGAACATAGAGACCAAATTGAATAAAATGTAAAATTATCATGAAATTTTGGCAGGAATATGAAGTACATGATCCTTAACGAACATGTGTGAAATCAGTTTTTAAATTGAGACACAAAATTAGAAGTTATGACTATTTAATTGAATAAAATAGAAAGTTTTAGTGGTATTGAAAATTGTGTTCATATGGATTCATTCATATCATGGCATAATATGAATTTTTTTGTATTGATTGGTTGTATAAAATAATTGTTTAGATAAAAAATCGAATCAAAGCAGAGTTAACCGAAGAAAAGCTAAAATTGTTGATTAGTCCCTAAATAATAAGCTTGTTTTGTGTTTTGATCAGGTAAGTTCATATGGCATTTATTATTTTAGGTTGTCATATGCTTTGATTTTATATATGTATGTTTGATTGTGGATTGATTAATTGTGAATTGGTATAAAAGGTTAGAATTGGACTAAATTGAAATGTGACGTTTATATGTGTAAAAGATGCCTATGTGATCTTAGTAAATGTTAAAATACGATTGGCATGCCAATAAGGTCTTGTGCGTGTTTGTACAAGATGTATTACAGATGTTATCGAGGTCCAGCATTTGTTGCGGATTCTTAAGTATTTTGTGACACAAGTTTAACTCAGACGAGTAATCTGATATGTCGTTATAACGGTTTAGTCCAAATGGATAACTTGATATGTATATACTCAGCTCGACAAACAACTGGTGTGGTTTAGTTACATGCGTATCTGAGTTCATTTAGGGTTCATCGGGCAAAATGGTTTAGATGAAATTGAGAATTTGAAATGTAATGAAATAAACTTGATATCCAAATTGAAAGTCATTGAATGAATTGAATTGTAAATGATTCAATTTTGTGATCGATAATAGCACCGATAATTGACTTGAATTGTGTATACTTTATAATATCTATTAATTTTTGATTGAATGTGCTTTTTTTAGATAAGTCACATAACAATGACATGAATTGGCATGTTAAGTGATTGTATGATTAAAGGATCTTGACTATAAATTAATGCTCATCTTGTTGGTGTTTTGATTGCCATATCTAGCTAAAGTTCTGCCAAGCTATAGTAGCTTATAATGTTTAGGTAAAAGTAATGTAAGTCTTGTACAATACTTATGAACTTACTAAGCATCGTACAGGCTTACCATTATTGTTTTCCTTCCCTTTTAGATCATCACCTTGCGAAACTTGTCAAGCCGGATCGTCTTGAAGCTCACACTATCATTGAATCGGTAGTTATGTGATCATTTTGAGTCTAGGGTTGTGGTATACATATAAATGTCTTGGTGTATACCCTAGCGTGTATAAGTCTTGTTGATTTGAAAATTTTGTGATGATTATGGTAAATGATGAAATTGAATGTTAGACATGGCATGTGATTTAGTAATGCATAGTTATATATAACATGTTTGATGGTCTTGCTTGAGATATGCATTTGGTGTATGGCTGTTTTGGTCTATTGCAAGGTCGTGTAGATTTTTGGATAATGGAAATGTACAAGTATACAAAGGTTGGGTTGGATTGAGTATGGTTGACACAGTTAGGTGGAAATATAGATTAAGTAGGCTTAAGTGATGAATGGTTGAATTGAATGGTAGTAAATAATTCGGTGAATTGAGTTCATACTTAAATTGCATTAGTCTGGCATGGTGAAATGGCTTTATGCTTGAGAATGATTGTATGATAGAACTTGGAGATTGATTTGAAAGTATTTGAATTGATATCAAAATGTGCATTTTTCCAAAAACAAAGACTCGTCTTGATGACCAACATCCCTCGTTGCAACGTCAGCTGACAGTAAGTGACGTCACGACGTCAAGTTGCATGAAGTTGAGACATGACTTACTGTGTTAGCAACGTCACAACGTGGAAATGATGAAGTCATGACGTCACGACATGACTTACTATGTTAGAAAAAGTTGCGTCATGACGTATTTCATGCTCGGGTTAACAAAAGAGCTTTCATAAGCTTGTATAAGACCCAGAAATGATTGTATAACATAATTTGAATGTGATTGATACTTAATTGCTTGTGTGAATGATAAAATGCTAGCTAATTTATTGTAGTTGCTTCGGCAACGAATGTAGTATTTTGTAGTTCAAACTCGAAGATCGGGTCGGGCGAGAAGTGTTATAGACGACCCCTGTCGTCAAATTTCGTCGATTGGCTCATTGTCGATCTTTTATTAGTTGGTTGGGTCAGGTTTGCATCATTTCAATTTGTTTTGGATGCACCTTGATATTTGGGATTTGCTGAAAAATTTGGTTACAAAAATCCTAAATTTGTTTCCAACTCACATGAATTATTCTAAAAAAAATTAAAATAAAACATACATGGAGATAATAATCCACGATCTAATTACATTGTAACAAGTTATTTTTCTGTGAAATCGAAACAGTGGTTTCGGGACCACAAATCCGATCCGAAAATAAAATTTATTTTTATTTTATTACATGGTCCGTAATATGTTAGAAATGTCATGTGAAAATCCCGATAAGAAAATTTTATCGATTATGTGCTTAATTAGGAAAGGATTAAATCGCATAAAATTCAAAAGTTGAATTCTAGTACCTAGAGGGATTAAATAGTTGTGGAATTCAAAACTTTAGGTCCTTATATGGTAATTAGATCATTAAAGAAAAGTATGTAGATATTTTGATGACTCATCCATGGAAATTTAGAAAAAGGGCAATGATTAAATTGGAATCTGAAATAATTTAATTAATTAAAAAGATGATAAAAGATATCATCTTATTTTTCTCATCTTCTTCCCCAAAAATACATGGAAACCCTAGGAGAGAGAGATAAGAAACTTTCATGGCTTAATTGGGTAAGTTTCATTGTCTCGTTTTTAGTAATTTTGATATTTTTGAAACCGGGATAGCTTAATTTTTCTATTTGGAGGATCAACTTGAAAAATTAATTCATGGATGTATATGCTGAAGATTTCAAACTTATGGTAGAAAATGAAAGGTTGTTGATAGATAAACAACTTTTACAAAGTGATTTTTGATGAAAACATGATTTATGGACTAAAATGTAAAGTTTTGAAAATTGATGAAAAATTCTGAAATTTATAGAAAATATGTGTTGTAAATTTTATGTTGAAATTTCGGTTAGGCTTGGAATAGGGAGTAAATTGCATAACTTTTATTTTCCGAGCATAGGGACGAAATTGAGATTTATGAAAAGTTAGGGGCAAAATGGTAATTTTGTCTAGGACGTAAATTGAGTCCAAATGAATATGAAATATGTGAAATTGATGATTAAATTTATTTATATAGATTTAGACAACACAAATTCGAGTTTAGATCGAGGAAAAGAAAAGTTTTCGGATTAGTAGATTTTATATGCGAACCAGTGTCGAGGTTAGTTCGTGTAACTTAATCGAGCATGTAAATATGTTAACTTGAATGTTATGATTGTATGCAATATGAATTATATTTATGTGAATGTTATAAATGTGTCAAATGATTACATGTTTGGAAATGTTGGAAAAAGGGTAAAGTCTCGTTTGAATATTGAATTTCGATGGATAAATGTGCTTTCTCGAAATGAATGAGGTCCGGCATTTGTTGCTGACAGGATTTAGCTCGGACGAGTAATCCTATTGATCTCATTATAGAAAGGATTTAGCCCAGACGGGTAGTCCTAATATAATCTCTCTGAAGCATATGTTACAATTAGGGTTTAGCCTGGACTGATAATCCTAATTGAGATATTTTGAGCATACTTTACATAAAGGATTTAGCCTGGACTGGTAATCCTGTAATACGATATGTGGCTCGAGAGTGTGTTCTTTGATTAAATGCCCTAATGGGTACTCTTGAATAAGAATTGAAGGGTTATTGAATTGTACACCTTGAGTGTACTACTTGAGTATCCATCGAAATTTCAATGATTCAACGGAAAAAACTTTTGGCATGATGAGAGAATTATGAGATGAAATGATAATGTCTTGAAAGAATATTGCATGATGAGCTCATCTATGTTTACTTGATGTATATGAAAAATTTTGTGACTAACATGTTTGATTGAATGCATGTGTTTAGGCAAATTTACCAAGTTGATGGAAAACATGATATTGTATGCTTAGATTTAATAAACGGGATTGATAAGTTTGGTTTTCGTTATACGAACTTACTAAGCATGTAATGTTTACTCTGTTTTATTTTTCCCCTGTTTTGTAGTGCTCGGAAACTCTCGAAGGTTAGAGGTCATTAGAGCATCATCACACTATCCACTAGCTTATTTTGGGTATACATAGTAAAATCATTTTGGTATAATGGCATGTATAGGCTAACTTGGCCATAGATGGCTTAAATATATGGTTTGTAATCTAGCCATTGGAATGGTTAGTAATGGTTGTTTTTGATGTTCTTGTAATGTCATACTATGGTAGCTATATACATGTTAAATGGTTGTTCAAATTATGCCTATCATATAGAATATACCAAGGTAAGATTATAAACATGTATGCATGTAATGATATGCCATGTTGAATGATAGAGTTTGCTTAATTTGAATGCTTGAAATGGTTGGTATTTGGATGTGAGTTTAAGTGGAGGTCATTGGTGTGATTTTGGGTGAGAAATGATGCTAGAAATGGCTTTATTTTGTCCACACGAGAAGACACATGGGTGTGTGTCTAGACCGTGTGACACACGGCTTGGTACATGGGTGTGTCGTTAGGCTGTGTGTCCCCTGCACCATAAATTTGAGAAACAGAATGCTCAGAATTGAGCATACAGGTAGAGACACGGGCGTGTGTCTTAGCCGTGTGTGTTACACGGCCTAGCACACGGGCGTGTGGCATGGCCGTGTGCACAAGTCAGAGAGTTACACGCACAGGCGTGTCCCTTGGACCACACTGGCGTGTGAGCCCTGCACCTCAAAAAATTTTTAAAATGTCTCAAAAAATTCTTAGAGTTTCTGATTAAGTCCCAATTCGATTTTAATGCTCATATTGGGCCTCAAGGGTCCATTAAAGGGACGCTTTGAATAATCTCGAGAAATGAACAGTGATTGATGTCATTTATCTGTAAATGTTCTGAAAGTTTCGATAATGCTCCGTAACTTTGTTCCGTCGATGGATACGGGTTAGGGGTGTTACATACATATCTCAAAATTTAATAAAACCTAAAATTACACCCAACCTTATAAACCCTAAATATAACATGTTTTAATCCCATGCTTAGCATGTTTTTGGATGATTTATTATATAATTTAGTGAATTTGATGCTTTTAATCCTTTAATTTCATGTTTTATACTTAGGAGAGCATAGGGGAACAAAAGGAGCAGAAAAGGAGCCAAAAACGGACAAAATGACATGATTTAAGGATCCACTCAGCCAAGACCATTTCCATACGGGCTGAGCACACGCCCGTGTGAGCCACACGGGCTAGCCACACGCCCATGTGGTAGCCTGTGTCGATATCGCTCCCTATTTCCCAAACACGCGAAAAAAGCCGATTTTTAGGGTTTTTGAGCAGTCTAAAGTCTATATAAACACACTAGAAGAAAACCTAAAGGCAGACATGGAGTAGAAAGCAGAAGTTACTCGAAGAACGCCAACGGATTTAGCTCGAAAGCAAATATCCTTTAAGACTGAAGATCTCCTTCCAATTTCTCTCGAAGTTTTTTGGTTTCTTTATGTTTTGTTGTTTTCCTATTTTTGAAATGTTTTCCTATTACATTATGAACTAAACTTCCTAAATACCTAGGGAGGATGAAACCTACAATGAATCTTATTATTTAATCATCTAAATTACACGATAAATACTTGTTCTTGTTCTTAATTATGTGTTTTTAATTCTTGCCTTAATATTTTCAAGATATTAATCCAAGTTTGATGTGCTCATTCAGTGGAGCAAAATGTCCCTATTTAAGAGTAGATCTAGCATAATTAAGCAGAGTTGCATGCAATCCTAGAGATAGGACGATATAAATCTACCGGATTAGAGTCAAATCTAATAGAGGAATCCATAGATCGAGTTAATGTGACAATATGGGTTTTAATTAGAAAGAGATTTCAATTAATCAACCTAGAGTCAGTTGTTCTTAGTCTCGAAAAAGATATTAACATAATTTAGGGATTTCTATGGATCAAGACAAGTGAATAAATCGTTTGATTCAGAGTTAGAATAATAAGTGAAGTCTAGGTGGATTCTTTCCTGGGTATTGTCCTCCTTATAAATTTTCTTCAAGTATTTTTCCCAATTCGCTCTCTGTCTCGTTCATAATTAATTAGTTTAATTTTAGATTAAAACAAATCTTTTTTTATTTTAGGCTAAATAATAGAAATATAGTTAATACTAGTATTTTTAGTCCTTGTTGATACTATATTCTGGACTCACCATTGCTATACTACCATTCGATAGGTGCGTTTGCCTTTGTCGTGATCGTAGTCTAGTTTAGTGAACCATAAAATGATCATCAAGTTTTTGGCGTCGTTGCCAGGGACTAAGATATTAGGAACGCTTGATTTTTGTTAATTTTGTCATTTTTATTTTATTGCATTTTATTTTTATTTTATTTGCTTTTGGTAGGTTTCTTTAGTTTATGACTAGAAAAAATCTGTCGGGACCATTGCTTTTTGACAGTAAAATTGAAAGTACAACTCACAGAAACCATAGAGAGGTGAGACAAAGCTGACAAAGTATAGAGGAAGATCAAGAGGACGCTACTGAGGAGATGGCTAACAATCAGAATAATCAACTACTTCATGTGGTTCCTCCCAATCCTGCTCCTCGTACTATGTATGATTATGCTAAGCCCACTCTCATTGGGGCTGAATCGAGTATTGTTAGACTTTTGAACTGAAACCTAACACTATACAGATGATTCAATATTTTATTCAGTTTTATGGTTTGCAGGATGAAGACACAAATACTCATTTGACCAATTCTTAGAGTTCTGTGATACTTTCAAGATAAATGGCATTTCTGACGACGCCATTCGCCTACGACTATTCCCCTTCTCATTGAGAAATAAGGCTAAGCAGTGGTTGAACTCCTTACCACAAGGGTCCATCACTACTTGGGATCAAATGACCTTGAAGTTTTTATTGAAATATTTCTCATCAGCTAAGACAGCTAGGTTGAAGAACGATATCTCGTCTTTCGTGAAAATAGATTTAGAGACTTTATATGATGCATGAGAGAGGTATAAGGACTTATTGAGAAGGTGCCCTTACCATGGGTTACCTCTATGGTTATAGGTTCAGACTTTTCGTAATGGTTTGAACCCTTCAACTAGGTAGATGATCAATGTAACCACCGGTGGTACCATAAATAATAAAACACATGAAGAGGCTTATGAGTTCATAGAGGAGATGTCACTGAATAATTATTAGTGACAAGTCATGAGGACAAAGTCGACAAAAGCAGTTGGTGTTTTTAACATTGATGCAGTTGCCATGTTGTCAAATCAAGTAGAACACTTAAATAGAAAGATTGATGGTTTATGTGGTTCTACGCAAGTACATCCGGTAATGCAGTGTGACACGAGTGGAGGTGGAATTAGCAATTCAAAAAATCTATCCTACGATCCTATCATAGAAAATAAGCAAATGAATTACATGGGTAATAATCCTAGACCTCAAAATAATCCTTACAGTAATACTTACAATGCAGGTTGGAGGAACAACCCAAATTTCTCATGGGGAGGTCAAGGAAATCAAAGACCACCACAACCCCCTCTGGGTTTTCAGCAGCCACCTTATCGGCAAGAAAAGAAATCGAACTTTGAAGAGAAGTTTGAAAATTTTATTTCGATGTCAGAGACTCATTTCCAAAATACCAAGACAGCTTTGAAAAATAAACAAGCATCGATTCAAGGGCTCAAAAATCAAATTGGGCAGCTTGCTAAATTAGTTTCGGAAAGGCAACAAGGTAGTTTGCCTAGTAACACTGAAAACAACCCAAGAGAGCATGTAAAAGCAGTTACATTGAGAAGTGAAAAAGTGTTAACTAAACCTGAAAAGAAGTTACCGCAAGAATCTGATAAGAAAAAGGACGAGGAGGTAACACCCGAAGTGAGCGTAACACCGGTACTCAAGGAATATAAACCGCCCATCCCATATCTGGCAAAGTTTAAGAAATACCACATGGATGCACAGTTCAATAAATTTCTTGAACTTTTTAAATAGTTACATATTAACTTACCTTTTGTTAAAGTTATTTCACAGATGCCTACGTATACAAAATTTGTGAAGGAGCTTTTAACAAATAAAAGGAAGTTTGAAGAGCTGTCTACAGTGGAACTTAACGAGGAATGTTCAGCTATCCTTCAAAATAAATTGCGGACTAAACTAAAAGATCCAGGAAGTTTTACTATTCTTTGTTTAATTGGTAGTTGAAATATTGAAAAGACATTAGCTGATTTAGGTGCTAGCATTAATTTGATGCCTTATAAAATGTTCAAGCAGCTTGGTCTCAGGGAACCAAAACCCAGTAAGATGAGTATTCAATTAGCCGATAGATTAGTTAAATATCCTAGGGGTATTATTGAAGATGTGCTAGTTAAAGTAGATAAGTTCATATTCCCTATTGATTTTGTGGTACTTGACATGGATGAGGATGTTGAAGTACCTTTAATTTTATGTCGCCCGTTTTTAGCCACTGTTAGAGCTGTTATTGATGTAGGTGATGGTAAACTTGTGCTTAGGGTAGGTGATGAAGAAATTATTTTTAAAACTATGTGACATGAGCCTCTCTAGAGAACAAGATGATTCCTGTTATTGTATTGATTCGATTGACCATGTTATTCAAGATTCTTTACAAGAAATTATTCATAAGGACACGTTAGAATTGTGTCTTATTCAAGGAGAGGAGGTAGATGATGATAATGCTGCGATAGGTAAGACAAAAGTAAAGTTAAATTCTAATTAGTCTTCACTGAGACAGAAGAAGTATGAGGGCATTGAGGTAAATGATGAATTAAAATTAAAACCCTCTATCGAAGAACCTCCTAAATTAGAACTGAAGCAATTACCTAATCACTTAGAGTATGTGTTTCTTGGAAATAATTCTACATTGCCAGTGATTATTGCATTAGATTTATAGCCAAACGAGAAAAATGAGTTACTTCAAGTATCGAATGAACCTAAAAGAGCCATAGCCTGGAAGATTTTTGACATTAAAGGGATTAGTCCTTCTTTTTGCACCCATAAAATTTTAATGGATGATGAATACAAACCATGTGTGCAAGCCCAAAGATGATTGAATCCTAACATGAAAGAAGTCATTAAGGCTGAGGTAATTAAAATACTAGATGCTGGAGTCATTTATCCTATTTCTGACATCTCTTGGGTGAGTCCTATGCAGGTTGTTCCTAAGAAGGGAAACATGACCGTTGTAGTAAATGAGAAGAATAAGTTGATCCCAACAAGAACAGTCACGGGATAGAGAGTCTGCATTGACTATAGGAAGTTGAACGATGCCACGAGAAAATATCACTTTCCTTTACCATTCATAAATCAAATGTTGGAAAGATTATCTAGCATATGTATTATTGCTTCCTAGATGGACTCTCTGGCTACTTTCAAATCCCAATAACCCCCGAGGATCAAGAAAAAACGACATTTACATGTCCATACGGTACATTTGCTTATTGAAGAATGCCTTTTGGATTATGTAATGCTCTTGCTACTTTTCAGCGATGCATGTTGGCGATTTTTGATGAACTCATAGAAGACATTATGAAGGTATTTATGGACTACTTATCAGTATTTGGTAATTCTTTCCATCTTTGTCTTAAAAATTTAATACGAGTTCTAATGAGATGTGAGGAAACGAACCTTATACTTAATTGGGAAAAATGTCACTTCATAGTTCGAGAAAGGTTTTTTAAGGCCAAGCTTTTCACCTTGAGGTGCCCCCATATTGTTTGTAAAGAAGAAAGATGGATTGATGAGGTTATGTATCGATTATTGGCAACTGAACAATGTAACGCCCCCATGCCCGAGACCGTCGCCGGAGTCGAGTATGAGGTGTTACTAAGCTTAATTTAACATATTTAGAACTTCGGATTATTTATTTCTACATTCACAGCTTTTAAGCTACTTGCATCTCAGTCACAAGAAAAATCTTATCTCGAGTTACGAAACTCAAAATCAAGATCCGTAAATTTTCCCTAAATCTAGACTTATATACCTATCTACTAATTTTTTTCTAGAATTTTTGATTGGGCCAATTAGTACAGTTTATTAGTTAAAGTTACCCCTGTTTTAGGACTTGACTGGTCTGACCTCTGTTTACTACGAACCACATTTCTCTCTGTAAAAAATCCATATGACTATGAGGTTTATTTCTCTTGAAACTAGACTCAATAAGGATTCTGAGAATATAAAATAAACTACCTAATTATATCTTTACAATTTATGGTGAATTTATAAAGTTGGAACAGGGGATTCAGAAACTGCTATGACCCTGTTTCACTAAAATTCAAATATCTTGTAACATATAATTCCTTTACCTATTTCATTTGTTTCATGTGAAACTAGACATAATAAGCTTCAATTTGATATGTAGTCCATCACCAAGTTCAATTTCTATGATTTTTAGTAAATTTTTAAAATCGCGTCAGTGTTGCTGCAGTATTCTGTTTATGGCAAATTTCATCCCTTTTATGAGTTTTTATGCACTAAGTATCTTAATAATTTTCCTTAACATCAAATATAATCTAAACTAACTATTTTCATAATTTATCATTATCAAGCATTTCCTCAACCATTCCATCACCATACCATAAGATCATTTACAAAAAAAGTTTTATTGCTATACATGCCATACTTAAATTTACAAGCCATTACCAAAAGTCTTCTGGATAGTGTGACTGAGCCTTCGACCTATCCCGACTCCTGAGCTGGCTTGTCCAAAACTACAATGAGTAAGAAGGAGGGAGTAAGCATAAATGCTTAGTAAGTTCATATGCAAATAATAAGTAACATAACAAACAGTCATACCAATCAACATTAGCATGTATCACTAAAACACATATCACATTTTTAATCATTTTTCATCATCTTATTACCTTATCGTAGTTGTATCAATACTCAACCCGAGGGTTAAATACATACCTGTCCAAAATATCCATTTCACATCACTTACCAATACGTCTCTTTACATCTCGAATATTCCTCCATTTGAGTAGAACTTTACCCGTTGAACACATAGGAATATAATTCGGATACATGGATAACTTGCACATAAGTGCCATATATGCAATCAAGCAATCATGTAACCCGCCCATAAGCGAACTCGGACTCAACTCAACGAGCTCGGGCGTTCACATCCATAAGTGAACTCGGACTCAACTCAACGAGTTCGGATGCCTAGTTACATCTCACGAACTCGGACTCAACTCAACGAGTTCGGACATTCGCATCCATAAGTGAACTCGGACTCAACTCAACGAGTTCGGATGCTCAACCATCCTAGTGACATGTTACTTGTATCCTAATTTATTCCTAAGGTTCAAACGGGCTTTTTCCTCGAACACTTATCCTTGCCGTCTTCCGTAGAATGCTGAAATCAATACTCGGTAACAATTATATTTAACAAGTAGTTCACATAATTTACATATTATTTGAAATTAACCATAAAGCATACATTTCATAATAAAATTCAGCATAACATATAATTAACATCAATAACTTAAAAATAACCATTATGATACATTATTTACACATGAACTTACCATGGTACCAAAATACAAAGATTTTGCAATTTAGTCCACAATCTTTTCTTTTCCTCGATTGAGGTCGATTCCACGTCTTTCTTGATCTAAAATAACACATTTAGCTTATTTAATACTCACATTATCAAATTAATCCTTAACTCAAATTTTGGCAAATTTACAATTTTACCCCTAAACTTTTGCATATTTACATTTTTGCCCCTAGGCTCGGGATTAAACTTTATTCCTTATTCTTATGTTTTACAACATGCTGATCACTTTTCTCTTCTATGGCAACATCAAATTCTCACTCTAACATGTACTTGTGACTATTAGGTATTTTTACCGATTAAGCCCTTTTACTCGTTTTTGCTTAAAATCGAGTAGTACAAGTTGTCTAACATAATTTAAAACTTCATATTCTATCATAAAACATCAAAATACACAAATTTCACCTATGTGTATTTTTCCAAATATAAACCCTAGGTTAAATTATTGCTAACATAAGCTTTATCGAGTTACCGGGATCTCAAAAACGTAAAAATCATTAAAAACGGGGCTTGGAATCACTTACTATGGAGCTTGGAAGCTTGAAACAAACCCTAGCTATGGAGAACCCTTGAAATTTCGGCCTAATGAAGAAGATGGACAAAAATTGGCTTTTAATTTGTTTTTAATTCATTTTAATAACTAAATGACCAAAATACCCTTACTACTAAACTTTCCAAAAATTCCTTCCATGTCCTAATTTTGTCCATGAACTTAAAATTCAAATTGCTATTTAAGACCTCCTCATTAATATTCCAAAACAATTTCATACTAAAAACTTCTAGAATGCAAGTTTTGCAACTTATTCGATTTAGTCCCTACTTTCAATTTAAGCACTTTAGGCATAGAATTTCATCACGAAATTTTCACACAATCATGCAATCATATCATAAACCTCAAAATAATTGTAAAATAATTATTTCTATCTCGGATTTATGGCCACGAAACCACTATTCCGACTAGGCCCTAATTCGGGATATTACAAACAAGGTAACTATCAAGAATAAGTATCATTTACCAAGGATAGATGACTTGTTTGACCAGTTGAGAAGAGCCACTATGTTCTCTAAGATATACTTGAGGTCTGGCTAATATCAGCTGCGAGTTAAAGAATCGGATGTACCTAAGATAGCATTCAGAACTAGGTACGGTTATTATGAATTTCTTGTCATGCCGTTTGGGTTAACGAATGCACCGGCTGTATTCATGGATCTAATGAATAGGATCTTCTGGCCATATTTGGATAAGTTTGTCATTGTGTTCATTAATGACATCTTGATTTATTCCAAAGATGAGTCAGAACATGCAAAGCACTTGAGAATTGTGTTGCAGACTTTGCAGGAAAAGCAACTGTATGCTAAGTTTAGCAAGAGTGAGTTTTGGCTTCAGAAAGTTAGATTTTTAGGTCATATTGTTTCGAATGAAGGCATTTGAGTCGATCAAAGTAAGATTTCTACTATCGTCGAATGGAAACCACCTAAGAATGTAACCGAGGTTAGAAGCTTTTTAGCCTTAGCCGGTTACTATCAAAGATTTGTGAAAGGTTCTCCATGATAGCAACTCCAATGACGAGATTGTTATAGAAAAATGTTAAGTTTGAATGGACAGAAAAGTGTCAACAAAGTTTTGAGAAGTTAAAGACACTATTAACCGAAGCTCTTGTTTTAGTGCTACCTGAACCGGGAAAAGAGTTTGTGGTCTACAGTGATGCATCCTTAAATGGATTGGATTGTGTGCTTATGCAGGATGGCCAGGTGATATCCTATCCTTCACGGCAATTAAAGCCTCACGAGAAAAATTATCTGAACCACGACCTAGAACTTGCCGCCATCATTTTTGCTTTGCAAATTTGGAGGCATTATTTATATGGTGAGACTTGACGCATATTCACTGACCACAAGAGTTTGAAGTATTTGATGAATCAAAAAGAATTAAATTTGAGGCAGTGGAGGTGGCTAGAGTTAATCAAGGATTACGAACTGATCATTGACTATCACCCGGAAAAGGTGAATGTGGTCGCTGACGCGTTGAGCAGAAAATGGTTGTTTGCATTAAGGGCCATGGATGCCCGTTTGGCATTGCTTGATGATGGTTCAGTCTTAGCTGAGCTAGAAGCTAGGCCGATATTCCTTCAGGAAATCTATGATGCTCAAACTAATGATGATAACTTGCAAGCTAAAAGAACTTAATGTGAGTCAGGTATTGAATCAGATTTTCGGATTGGTTTTGATGGATGTTTAATGTTCAGAGATAGGGTTTGTGTACCCAAAAACAATGAACTTATTCAGAAAATTTTGCAAGAAGCACATAATAACCATCTTTCAATTCATCCGGGATGTACCAAGATGTACAACGATTTGAAGAAAATGTACTGGTGGAACAGCATGAAAAGAGATATTTCTGAATTTGTGTCGAAATGCCTAGTATGTCAGCAAGTTAAAGCTGAACATCAAGTACCTTCAGGTTTGCTATAGACTGTGATGGTCCCCGAATGGAAGTGGGACATGTTACTATGAATTTCGTGACAGGATTGCCATTGGCTCCGAAGAAGAAAGATGTTGTATGGGTCGTGGTAGATAAGTTGACGAAGTCGGCTCATTTTATTCCGATGAGGATAGATTACTCCCTTAATAGATTGGCTGACTTATACATTTCTGAGATTGTAAGATTGCATGGGGTACCACTGTCGATTATTTTTGACAAAGACCCGAGGTTTACTTCGAGATTCTGGAAGAAATTACAAGAAGCCTTGGTACGAAGTTAAGCTTTAGTACAACTTTTCACCCTTAGAAAAATGGTCAGTTTGAGTGGATGATTCAGATTCTTGAGGATATGTTGCGATGTTGCATCCTTGAATTTCAGGGTAGCTGGGAAAAATATTTGCCGCTAGTGGAATTCGCCTACGACAATATTTTTCAAACGAGTTTGAAGATGGCACCTTATGAGGCCTTGTATGGCAGGAAGTGCCGAACTCCATTGTATTGGACAGAACTTAAGGAAAATCAGATTCACAGAGTTGATTTGATTAAAGAAACTGAAGAGAAAGTTAAAGTGATACGAGATTGTTTAAAAGTGGCATCGGATATGCAAAAGTGATATGCTGATCTGAAAAGAAAGGAAATTGAGTTTCAAGTTGGAGATAAAGTATTCTTAAAAGTGTCTCCATGGAAAAAGGTGTTGAGATTTAGCCAGAAAGGCAAACTGAGTCGGTGATTTATCGGACCGTACGAGATCATTGAAAAAGTTAGACAGTTAGCCTATCGCTTGGCATTGCCACCTGAACTGGAAAGGATTCATGATGTGTTTCATGTATCTATGTTAAGACGATACTAATCAGATCCTTCTCGTGTGATTTCACCGACTGATATTGAAATTCGACCGGACATGACCTATGGAGAGGAACCAGTTAAGATATTGGCTCGAGAGATTAAACACCTGAGGAATAAAAATGTGGCCTTAGTAAAAGTTTTATGGCATCGGCATGGTGTAGAAGAGGCTACATGAGAACCAAAAGAAACAATGAGAAGCCAATATTGGAATCTGTTCACTGGTAAGACTTTCAAGGACGAAAGTCCCTAAGAGGGGGAGAAATGCAACATCCCAAAATAGGGCCTAGTCAGAATAGTGGTTTCGAGACCACAAATTTGACATCAAAATAGTTATTTTATGATTATTACGAGGCTTAGAATATGAAAATATGCATGTGTTAAAGTTTCATGAAGGAATTCTTTAAGTAAGCGTCCAATTGGAAAATTTAGGACTAAATTGAATAAATTGCAAAACTTGGATTCTAGAAGAATTTGTATGAAATTGTTTTGTGTTATGAATTAGAAGGTTTTAGAGAGTAATTTTCCCAATTTTTAAATTTTTAGACAAAAATAGGCTTGCATGGATGAAATTTCAAAGAAAGGGCCTAAGGGCATTTTCGTCATTTAGCATTTAAGTGAAATAAAATGGGAAAAATGAACCAAAAATCAGTCATTCTTCTTCTCCATACTGCCGAAATTTCTAGGGTTTCCATAGCTAGGGTTTTCAAGCTTTCCAAGCTCATTAGTAAGTGCTCCTAAGCCCTGTTTTTAATGTTCTTCGTAATTTTGAAGTCTCAGTAGCTTAGTCTCTCCATTTCTACCCATATTTCATGCTAGGGTTCATGTTTAAAAATTTACCCATGCATGAATTACTTGTATTTTGATGTTTTTTGGAGGAATATGAAAGTTTGAAGAGTGTTAAACAACTTTTCCTAGGTGATTTTCATGAAAAACCCCTAAAGGGACCTTTTTGAAAAAGTTGTAAAATGTATGGTAGAAATGTGAAAATAATGGAAAATGTGGGCTACCATAAGAGGGAAAAGTGTTCGGCTAGGCTTGAGTAAGGTAGAAATTGCATGTGTTTCATTATACGAGCCTAGGGACTAAATCGTAAAAATATCAAAGGTTAGGGGCAAAACGGTCATTTGGACCGGGGGTGAGAATTAGACTTGTGATGTATAATGTGGGGTATTAATGATATAATTTTGTTGTTATAGAACTCGAGGAACAAATTTCGGAGGTCGATCAAGGTAAACGCAAGGTTTCGGAATAACTGAAACACAACTCCGAAACAATTACCAGGTAAGTTCGGATAACTTAAAGTAAACCCCTAATAAGCATAATTTTATGATTTATGAATGCATAATGATTGCATTTATTATTGGCATGAAATATCATAGAAATGCATATTTGATGGTAACATGTGAAAAATGTCTCGGTTGAGGTTGACAAAGGAAATTCGATGGTAACCTGTAATTACATGTGATTTGAGATCCTGCATGTGTTGCAGTAAGGATTTAGCCCAGATGGGTAATTTGTGATCTCAAGTATGAAAAGGACCTAGCCTGGACGGGTGTTCCTTGAATGATCGAGCCTCCCGGAGAATATGTGTGCATTACGGATTTAGCTCGGACGAGTAATCCGATATGGGGTCTAAATTTAGCCTGGACCGGTAATTTAGATCCGAGCTCATTAAGGGTGTTTTTCGTTATAAGGGATTTATCCTGGACTAGTAATCCCGACATCACCTTATGAGTTCATGATATGGAGGATTTAGCCTGGACTGGTAATTCCGTCATAGAATGTGAGGTTCACGGGAGTGCATATATGTGAAATGATCATTCGTAAGAATGGACGGATAATGGGTATTCCATCGAGATTTCCTAGAAACTCAACGGGATTATTATGATCTATGTCAATAAGATGATGAGTAATGAGCTCACCTACATAAATTACATGATGCTTTGTTATGTGACTAACTCATTGATTGAGTGCTTGTGATAGGGAATCATTTCATGATTGATGATTTCATGATTTAAATATGGATGTATGATAATTACTAAGTAAGTTTACTTTATGGTTATTCGAGCTTACTAAGCATGTAAATGCTTGCCCCTCTCTTTTTCCCTATTTCATAGAGCTCGAGGACTCATAAGGACTGGAAGATGGTTGGAGAGTCGACACACTATCAACTAGTCAAGCTTTGGTATAAAGACATTTTTATTTTGTTCAATGGCATGTATAGGATTTTTGAGTATTTTGTTATATGTGTCATTTGATTTGCCAAATGAAGGCATGTAAAAATATGTTTATCTTTTTGTATATGGCCATGAAAATTTGGCTTAATTGAAGTAGGCTATGACCTACGAATTTTTGTGTGGTTTTATTTACAAGTGATGGGTTGTTACCAAGTGGCAATGAGTTACATGAACGAGCCAATTTCGGACGAATTAAAGTGACATGGAAACCCATAAACACTAAATGGGAAATAACATTTTATGTATGAAACCAATGATATGAGGTTTCCATACGATTAGTTTTATCAAGATTATTTACAAGTGTATAATCATGTTTTCCTTCGAACTTGGTAACTACTAGGTATAAGAAGTAGAAAAGGGTGACTTAAGGCTTGGAAAATAGTCTATTAGGGTCCACATGGTCAGACACAAGGGCGTGTATCTAGGCCGTGTATGACACACGGTTCCATCCTATAGGTGTAGGCTATGGCCATGTGTCCCCTGCACTTAAAATTTTAAATAAAAAACGCAAATGAGTAGTCTACACGGGCGTGTGTCCTTGCCGTGTCTAAAAGATAGTGTTGCCCACGGGCAGGCAGTACGGGCGTGTGCCACGGCCGTGTTGATAAGTTAGTGTTGCACACGGTCGAAGGGCATGAGCATGTCCTAAGTCACACGGGTGTGTGAGTCCACACGGTCCATCTACACGGGTGTGTAACACTTTAAGATAAGGAAAATTTTCCAAGATGCCTAAAGTTTATCAAACATTCTCGATTTTTCCCCCCGCCGCCTCTAGACATGTTTTATGTATCAAAAGCCTGTTTAAGAGAAAGGATATACATGTTTGAAAAGTTCTAAATTAGAGCGCAACTTAGTGACTTGATTTAATATGTTTATGAACGTGAAATCTCGGTAATGCCTCGAGCCCTATCCCGGCGTCGGATATGGGTGAGGGGTGTTACATGGAAAACTGAGAGCTCAAACGTATCCTAGAGAAAACAGTAGAATCAAATAGGAAAGATTGGGCGGTAAAAGTAGACGACGCTTTATGGGCCTATAGAACCGCTTTTAAAACCCCCATAGGAACATCTCCTTACAGACTTGTCTACAGGAAAAGTTTTCATTTACCATTTGAATTAGAGCACAAAGCATTTTGGGCTATAAAATTCCTAAATTATGATTTCAAACTTGCAGGTGAGAAGAGATTGATGCAGTTGAACAAGTTAGATGAATGGCGAATGAATGCTTATGAAAACTCACAACTATATAAAGAAGCAACAAAGCGATGCCATGATGTTCGTTTGAAGCACCCCAAACAATTTGCAGACGGAGATCTTGTTTTGCTATATAAGTCAAAGCTCAAATTGTTCGCTGGGAAGCTGAAGTCAAGATGGTCAGGTCCATTTGTAGTCCAAACCGTCTTTCCCTACAGCACAATAGAGGTAACTCACCCAATATACAGCACATTCAAGGTAAACGGTCGTTGACTTAAACTTTATAATAGTGAGAATTAGGGGTGAGCATTCGATCGAATCGAATCGAATCGAATTGAAAATTTTCAAGTTAATCGAGTTTTCGAATCTTATTTCATCATCCTAACTTTATTTGAAATTTTCTCGAATCGAGTCGAGTGAGATGGAATTCGAATCGAATCGAATCGAATCGAATATATTTGTTCGAGTTAAGTTTTAAAAAAAATGACTAGCGTTATTTATTTTTATGTAATTTTTCAAAAAAATAATTTTCTTTAAAGTTTTTAAACATGATCATACAACAAAAAATTAAAGTAAATAAGTGAATAAATACAAGCAACACAACATCAACCCAAATAAACAACAAAAAACAACAAAAAAAAACAAGATTATAATAAAAAAACATAAGTAAAAGTCCAAGTAAACAACACGAGTGGAAGTAAACAACGACATTATAATAAAAAAAACATAAGAAAAAGTCCAAAATACAAAAGAAACTTACACCACTCCAAACAAAAAAAAAACACAACAAAAGTTCAATTAACCAACGACAGTAACAAACCAAACCAAACTAATAACAATAACACATAAGCTCAAAAACCATTATAGAATAGTTTAAGTTTCTTCATGAGTCCAAATAAACAACAAAAACAATACAACAACATTGTAATTAAAAAAACATAAGCAAAAATTCAAAATACAATAGAAACCTACACCAGTCCAAAAAAAAAAGAACACAACAAAAGCTCAATTATCCAACAACAATAACAAACCAAACCAAACCAAACTAATAACAATAACACATCAGTTCAAAAACCATTATAGAATAGTTTAACTTTCTTCTTGTGCTTCAATCACAGTTGATAATCTTGAAACATCTAGTAAAAGTATTGATTGAGTTAGTTAAATGATAAAAAAATGTTTGCAAAAATAAATTAAATAAGCATTTAACTTTATAAATTAATGCTAAGTATGTTACTTTCTTGATCTTCGGGTATTTTGAATAAATCTAGCAAATTTAAAAACAAAAATGTTAGTTAAATTATGGGAATGCTTACTAACATAAATAATACAAAAGCTTATTTTATAAATAAAAATTTATATATTACCATCTTCCATGGTTTGAAGTTCATCAACATAATCTTTAAGATTGATGGCATCATTAGATTTCCGAAGCCAATCTTGTGTGCAAACCAAAGCCTCGACCATAAGAGGAGTTAGAGAACTTCTAAAACTATCGAGAACACGTCCACCCGTGCTAAATGCACTTTCTGAGTCAACTGTTGAGATAGGAATAGCAAGAATATCTCGAGCCATTTGTGCAAGAATAGGGAATCTAGGACTGTTCATTTTCCACCACAATAGTAAATCAAATGAACTTGAATTGTTTACTTCTTCATCCTCACCCAAATATCTATCCAACTCAGATTTGCTTTCTAATCCAACTTGTTTCTTCTTCTTAAGGTATTTTTGTTTGGCCAAGCCCGTTTTCATTTCTGACTGATCTATTTCCATTGAACTGCAAAGATTTGTTGAAGAACTAGATCTACCTTCAAACAATTCAATTCTCCCTGCGTTAGAAGAATACTCATTGAACAAGCAATGCAATTCTTTATCAATCATTTTCATAATTTCATTAGCAACATTAGGAAAAAGCAAGTGACCCCAAAGTCCAAAAAACTCATTTTACATCGCGAATCAAAGATGACCGCCAAGTAAACTAGCATGTTGATCTTGTTTCCTTCACCCCAATACTTTACTTGGGGAAGAATTTTGTGAACTTTGAGTTGAACTATCTCGCTTTGGATCACTCATCTACAAGTAAACATTTGTTGCAATCACTAACCATGACCAATAATTGATTTAAAATCAAACTTAATAAATCAGTTAAATTAAAAATTAATTAATATAATAGTATAATAGCATAAATTAATTAATATAATAGTACAATAGCATAAATTAAAAATAGATAGCACTTAATAACACATTATAAAGATACTAATTCATATTTGTTAAGGGTTATTGTACATCAAGTGGAATAGTGGATAAAGCTAAAATTCCCTGAACCCCCATCATCGCCCACTGCTGTAGGTTTTTTCTTCTTCAATCATTGTAAATAAATTACATAATATTATTAGAAAATAGATCTCACTTGAAGGGAAATTGAAGCGATACATTTTTTTTAGTTTAAATTTATATTTTTAGTATAAATTTTTATTCAAAGTTGCTCAAATTTGAAGTAATTATTAGACAATTTTATATAACATTATTATGACTACAGTTTGCCAATGAAAGATTGCTTTGAAATTTAGTGTTATCATATAGCTTTGGACTTGAAAAGAAAAATAAATGAATTAAGATTAGAATTTAAAACATACGATACGATTATATCACTTAAAATTTAAATAAATATAAATTACTGTGGTTATAAGAAATTATATATAAATGAAAAGAAATATAAAAATTTATAGACGCACAATAACCGAATCCATGAGACCAATAAGGTTGGAAGAATCGGTTATAAAATTATCTCGCACTTTGACTCGAGGGGCTAATATTTTTAATTCTAATTGATTTCTTCCAAAATGTTCTTCATACAAAATGAATTAAGATTTCCTCACTTTTCAACCAAAACAAAATTATATTGAAGAAATAAGAAAACAACTTCTACAAGGCCTCAATAGATCAAAACTTTTGTCAATATTCCAACTCACCACGTTTGATTAGTTCTTCCTTTAGTGGTTCAGGTATTTGTCGAATAAAACTGGCATTTGCATTTGCAATCAACTTCTTCCTGCACAAAAGTAGTTGAAGGTAAGAATCAAGGTTTGACATTTATGAAGTTGATACAAATTGTGGGGATATTATTGCAATAAAAAGAAAAGGAATTAAAAGAAAAAAAGAGTGTGTAATGCATCTAGCAAAGGAAATAGAAAGGCTATTTGTTATGTTTTACTCCTGGAAAATTCAAAAACTTGCTGCAAAGAAAAGGGGCATACAAATTGAAATCTATGGTGAAAGGGAACCAGGCATCACACAGCATCCCTCATAAAACAAACATTACATCTCAAAATGACCATTTATCCTAAAACGATACATTATGAGCAAAACCTGCAGCATTTTTGCAGGCAAGAAAGCAAACTAAATTCTTGCAAACTAAACATAAGCTCAAATCAGTTCAATCACAGCAACACTTCTATCTCATTATCCAGGTCCATGTATGCGCATGTTTATATCAAGATTGAGTAATAAATAAGCCTTATGTTTGAAAAACAATGCTTGAAAGCATTTTATTGACTCAAAAGCTCTAGGGAACCAAATCAGCCTTGGCTTGGAAAAAGAAAAAAAAAATTGTCTTTCTTTGCAAGTATATGCTTCTACAGAAGTTTATCATACATGCCAACAATTTACACCATTTTGATGAAAATTTACAGCAAGAAGAATGCATCAAAATTCCTAAAGAAATCATGCATGCAAAGAAAACATAAAAATTAAATTACCCATACATGGGCGTATTACATAACTGTTCAACAAAGACAAAGACTTACTCAATTTGGAGTAAAGATTTTAATTTGAAGGTTGTAATGAATTAAAAGAAGAAGAAGGATTTTAATTTTAGGGTTTTTTTTAGAAAAATAAAGTTTAAGGTTTCATGGAAATGGGGTTTGAATAAAGAGTTTAATTTTAGGGTTTCATTTCATACAAAACAGAGTTGGGGGTGGGGAGAATTAGAGAATAAGAAAAATAATTGGAAATTGGAATTGGCTATAGCTGGGGTATGGGGGGTTTGAATTGATTTGGATTTGGGGGAGGAATGGGTTTTGGGAAAATAATATTTTGGGGAAAACGGGCTTGGGTTGGGGTGGGGAAAAAATGGGATAAAATAAATTAATAAAATATTTGGGCTTGGGTTTATAATTACTAAAAGCTTAAAATCTAAAAAAATTTAAAAATATAGTTTATATTCGGTTTATTCGAATTATTCGAGTTATTCGAATTCGAGAATTCAACTTGACTCGAACTCGAAATTCGAAAAAAAAAATCGAGTTGATTCGATTAATTCGATTAACTCGATTAACTCGATTCGAATAATTTGAAATTCGAATTTTTTTTCGATTTTTTCGAATCGAATCGAATTTTGCTCACCCCTAGTGAGAATTTTAGAGATGATAGAGAGAAGCTTCAGCTCTGTGAACCTTTGTAATGAGAGCACAAGGTAAGCCTAGCTTAAGACTTTAAATAAGTGCTTTTGGAGAGGTAACCCGAGTACTAACATTCTTTAAAATTAATGAAACATTAAAATGTAGGTTTTTGACCCACACGTCTCGATACACCGGCGTGTCCTAGGCCGTGTGACTTAACATGGGCGTAATAACAAGTTACATAGCCGTGCAATATGGCTGTGTACCCCACATGGCCTGGACACATGGGCGTGTCATCGGTCGTGTGGCTCTTGAGACTTAGTTTTATTTTTATAGGAAATCGACAGAGAGTTGTACGGCCAAGCGACATAGGCCTGTCCTAGGTCGTGTGATCCCTGAAGCTTAAATCATCAAAAATTGAAAGAGACCCGGGTCAAAATAGGCGCACGCCTGTGTGGACCACATGGCCTGGACAGAAAGGGGTGTCTTAGGCTGTGTGAAAATTGGAGTTTAATGTTTTGAATTTAAAACAAGTCAGAGAGCTACACGGGCGAGGTAAACGGCTGTGTGTTCGGACACACAGGCGTGTGAGATGCCACATGGGCGTGGGAGAAGCAAACAACATTGCACATGGTTGTGCGATACTGCTGTGTGAACCATACGGCCTGGATACATGGGCATGTCCAATGCCGTGTAAAGACTGGGCTTAGAAATTTAATCACACACGAGTTATACAGAGGCCACACGGGCGTGTCACATATCTGTGTATCCTAACATGGGTCTCACACGACCGTGTCCCCATTTAAACCCTAAATTCCCTTTTCATTCTTTTTCACTTTTGTCTTTTTCCCCTCATCTTCTTCAACCCCTAGCCGTCAACTGCCCTAATTCCACTGCAAATTTCGGCCACCAACCCCTCCTACCTCTCCTTTCCGTCCTAAAGCTGCACCTACCCCCTCCCTTTACCTTCCTATTCTTCCCCTTTCTTCTTATTCCAAACCAATCGACCTCGACTCCTCTCAAACCCAACCACCCTCCGTTCGGCCATCAACCCCCATCATCCGACCCACTCTTCCCTTCTCCTCTAACTCATTTGGCCCCAAACCCCATCCGACTGAAATTTTCCCCTCCTTCTCATTACCCATTCGGTCTACCTCCTGCAGCACCGCCGTTCATAACTCCGACCACCTCCCCATAATAGTTGATTTTCCATTTTCTTTATAATTATTTTATATTTTATTTATCTATTTATTTTATTTTATTATTATTTTAGTCTATTTTTAATTCTTTTGATTCTTGTTATTCTTTTGTTAGCTTTTTTATTACCACTATTCATTTGTATTAGTAGAAAACAGTTGCTATTTGGAATCTTGCTATATTGGTTCTTGGTTTTCATTCATTCCCCTCACTAATCTAATTATAGATTTCTTTGATACTTTTGTGAATTTGATTAATCATTAATATTGTCAGGATCTTCTTTTGTATTTACTTATTTTCATTATTTAAGTACATTAGGTTTTCCCTATTAATTTAGTATGCTTTAGTTTAGAATCGTATGTTATTCTTCTCATGTTTAGGTATTAATGAATATAGAAATAGGCTTTACATTTTTTCCACTTTATCACATTAGAGTACTTCAAGTCATTTTTTTGTCTTATTCACATATTTCCTCCTAAGCTTTTTGATATGTGATTGGTGATATTTTTGTTCCTGTTTTATTGATATTGGAATGTTTCTTTTTCAGGTACACCATGACGAACACTTGTGGCAAGTCTAAGGTAGCTGTTCCCACATCGAAAAAGCGAAAAGGTCCAAGTGGGACCTTCTTCTCGAGCGCATCCGCCGAGGTCCGCCACCCTTACCTATGTTTCCCGGCGGGCCCTTAGGAGGATCTATTTCAGTTACTACGAGCATGACCACTCTGCTTAGGATGCTACATTGAGTAAGCGCACTTGATCAGGTCCGCCTAGCTAACAAGGTTCGCGCCTTGATCACTACAGCTCCATGGGGTAGATTCTTTGCTATCATCGAGCCCACCTACGTGGAGCTGACATTAGAATTCTATTCAACGTTTATGGTTTAGCAAGTTATGACGGTTCATGACAAGCCTGGTACCATTAGTTTTCGACTTGGTGGGTTGATACGTCACATGAGCATTTTAGAGTTCGGCGCGGCTATAGGGCTTTACCCTGAAGAATTTATGAGTGCCGAGAACTTTCTTAGACTCCATTGGCACATCCACTATTCACCATCACAATGTTGGACCGAGCTTACAGGGAGTCAGATACTTTATGATACGAGTTGCTCGAAGGTGACGTCTCTCCCACCAACCCTATGGTACCATCACGCCCTCCTAGCTCATACTTTGATAGGACAGAGAAAGAGCATAGGAGTTGTTAGTACCTATGATGCCTACTTTCTATGGAGCATGGATACTGGGCATGTTTTTGATCTGGCGTACTTTATTGCTCTCGCCTTTCTCTATCAGACCGAACGCCACAAGAAGAGGCCCATCTATCTTGGCCCTTACGTGACTCGCCTCGCTCGACACTTCAATTTACTCGACACACCAGAGCAGTCCTCGACACTAACTCTCATTGGCCAAATGTCCCCTTATGGCATCTCGAGTATGATCCACATGAGGATGATAGAGCGGCGATGTGGAGTAGACCCTTCTCAGTACAGTCTATTTCAGTCTGATGTTCAGCATGACCCAAAGGACTTCACTAATGATGTTCCTCCCTACCAATAGGATCCACCTCCACCACCACCTTCGAGTCACCACACTACTCATTCTGCTGTTACCCTTGTGGATCTCTCAGAGCGGTTTACTCGATTTGAGCAGCAATGCTTTCAGAGGTTTGACAACATCGATGCCACTCTGAACAGATATGTCAGCACCTCCATATTTCATCTTCAGCACTGACGGCTCACAATGCTGACTTCTCTGATGATAAGGACCATTGAGTCTATTTATCTTTATGTTTATGTTTATTTTTATTTTTATTTTCATTTTTATCTTTATCTTTATTTTTATTTTTATGTTTATTTTGTCTTTATATTTTGAACTCTATTTTAATTATTATGGTTGTTTCTAATCGAGTAACCCTTTTTAATCTTCTTTAGTATTGTGTTTATCTTTTTATCAGTTGCTCAGAATTTTGCACTACCTCTACATTTATTACAATGCCGATTTTCACTATTTTGGGAATTTCATCCAATAGTCAGGGCAGTTTCAATTCTCTCCCTCTCTTATGATATTCTATTTATATTATGATTATATTTGTTTGTACATTGAGGACAATGTACATCTTAAGTGTGGGGAGGTTATTAATATGATTATTTGAAAATTTCTGAATTATGCCTTGTGTTTTTAAGTAATTTTCTCATATCATTATTAGAGTGAACTTTTCCTCAATTTATGATTCTTATTGATATGTTTTAGATTAAATTCATAGGTATTTGTGCATTGATGGTTTAAACTTAAAGACAATAGAGAATCAAGCATGATAAGTCTATTTTCAGAATTAAAATTTTTTAGGTTTTTTCCCTAAATTGAGGTATTACCTTGAAGTTTGAAATTTGCAAGATTGACATCAAAAGTCATAATTTTTGTGAGATTTTAAGCCTTTAGAGCATACATATCTTCTTGCTTACTTTATTATTGGTTATGAGTGTGTCAATATTGATTGGTTATTCTAGAACATTCTTCAATTATACATGTCGAGACCACACCTTTGATTTGATATACTGAGATGATAAAGACACCCAGGTTCTAAGCCACTTATTCCATAAAAAGCCTACCTTCATAATTAACTCTTAGTGAACCCTTTGATGCTTAACAAATCGTTTCTTAATTTACCCGTTGATATTAACCTATAACTCATTTTTGATTCATTGAGAATTTTCCCTATTTTATTGACTCCCTTTTTGTCGAGATTGATTTGTTTAGTTACCTAACTATGCTATTCAGTTGTTTAATTTTATTTTATTATTAAAAAAAGAAAAGAAAAGAAAAGAAAAGAAAGAAAGATATATACATATATGTTGATTATTATTACTCCTTTGTTTTGAGCTTAAGTAGTTAATTTCATATTCTGAGAAAAGCTCATGTTATTCTTTAATAATTTCGATTGATGTAATTATTTTGTTTTAGTTTATTTTTCTAGTTAGGTAATTTATCAATTCGATCTCGATTCTAACTTTCTTTTTCAGTCTTTATCCACACCTTTAAGCCAAGCCCCGTTACAACCCTTTAAAGACCTTTTGATTTGTGTATTGTCTTATTTACAGTGGTGGAGATTTGATTTTCATGCAAGCTTATGGTAATAAATTTTCATGTTTGACCTTTGAGTGCTTAATTTTTTAACCTTCAACACTTTGAGTGATTTCAGTTAATTGTTAGGGAGGATGTCAAATCTTGTCGGTTCTAAATTAAAGGTAACTATTTAGATAAAGGGAAATACCTATGTTTTCATGCTTTAAAAATGTGAGACTTGGATTGTTTGAATCTTTAGTACTCTTTTAGTTGAATTACCAATGTGTGATTATTTATGAATTATGATAAAATATTATTGATGAGAATTATGAATTGAGGAAGTTTAATTTTAATTGTGAGTTGAGGATTTTGCTTAAGGACAAACAAACGCTTAAGTGTGGAGATATTTGATAAACTATAAATATAACATGTTTTAATCCCATGCTTGGCATTTTTTTGGATGATTTATTATCTAATTTAGTGAATTTGATGCTCTTAATCCTTGAATTTCATGTTTTATACTTTAGAGAGCATAGGGGAACAAAAGGAGCAGAAAACGGGCCAAAAATAGACAAAATGGGATGATTTAAGGATCCACACGGCCAAGACCATTTCCACACGGGCTAGCCACACGCCCATGTGGCAGCCCGTGTCGATATCGCTCCCTGTTTCCCAAACACGCAGAAAAAGCCAATTTTTAGGGTTTCTGAGCAGTCTAAAGTCTATATAAACACACTAGAAAAAGACCTAAGGGCACACGCAGACTCGAAGAACGCCAACGGATTCAGCTCAGAAACAGATCTCCTTCAAGACTGAAGATCTCCCTCCAATTTCTCTCGAAGTTTTTGGGTTTATTTATGTTTTGTTGTTTTCCTATTTTTGAGATGTTTTCTAATTACATTATAAACTGAACTCCCTAAATACCTAAGGAGGATGAAACCTACAATGAATCTTATTATTTAATTATCTGAATTACACGATAAATACTTGTTCTTATTCTTAATTATGTGTTCTTAATTATTGCCTTAATATTTTCAAGATATTAATCCAAGTTTGATTTGCTTATTCAGTGGAGCAAAAGTCCCTGTTTAAGAGTAGATCTAGCATAATTAAGCGGAGTTGCATGTAATCCTAGAAATAGTATGACATAAATCTGCCGAATTAGAGCCAAATCTAATAGGGGAATCCATAGATCGAGTTAATGCGATGATAGGGGTTTTAATTAGAAAGAGATTTCAATCAATCAACCTAGAGTCAGTTGTTCTTAGTCTCGAAAGAGATATTAACATAATTTAGGGATTTTTATGGATCAAGACAAGTGAATAAATCATTTGATTCAGAGTCAGAATAATAAGTGAAGTCTAGGTGGATTTTTTCCTAAGTATTGTCCTCCTTATAAGTTTTCTTCAAGTATTTTTCCCAATTCGCTCTCTGTCGCGCTCATAATTAATTAGTTTAATTTTAGATTAAAAAAATCTTTTTATTTTAGGCTAAATAATAGAGAGATAGTTAATACTAGTACTTTTAGTTCTTGTGGATACGATATTCTGGATTCACCATAGCTATACTACCATTCGATAGGTACGTTTGCCTTTTTCGTGATCGTAGTCTAGTTTAGTGTATTATAAAACGATCATCACAGCCTTATTTCTAAGAATAAAAAATTTGGCAAAATTTCTTTATCATATATAGAATAAATTAAAATATATTCATTTACATGCATAACCCGAAACATGCAGATAATTACAAGAATACCACATCTTATCAAAATTAGCCAAACATAAAGAAAAGAGAAATTTTGGTATCGGTTTATACTATAAACATAGTACAATTTGACTCTGATACCAATTATTGAAAAATTTTGATTATGAAAACGATTTACTATTATATCGGAAGTTTAAAAAATTTTCAAAATCAATTTGGTTTGTGATATTTATAGCAATAAGCATTCTACTGAAAAGTACTTGTGTTTTGTGTGAGACAGATTTGAAATGTTCTCGACTTTCAACCAAACAACCTTCTCTGCTATCATCGTAACTCAAATTGTGTCGAGCGTGGGCTTGAACAACAAAACCAAACACAACCAAAAACGATTTATTACTTTTAGTAAGAAAGCAGTTCTATCAATAAGAATTAGTAGAAATTATTATTCTCAGAAAATAGAATTTATTCTAAGAAAATAAATTTCTTCTACTTTTTGGCAGAATAAAAATATATGAAACTTATATTTTTAATGGCTTTACTAGTTCAATCTATTTATAGGGAGAAATAGGGGAATCCTGGTTGAATAAGTATAACGTAAATAATCTTCTAATCTAATTAGAAGAACAAGCCTGACCCTGGGGGAGGTTTGGGTGTAGGGCCGCCCAGGGTTGGAAGGGGCCGAAAAATAAAATATTCAGCTTTTAACGTGGAAAAAAATCTTCAGTTTTTAAAGTTTTTTTTATCGACGCTTCATTGTAGGCAAGAAAAAAAAAGGAAAGGGACCCAATTTTTTTTAATTTTATTACTAGTATATGTTTTTATTGTATTGTATTACATTTTCTAATTTTTTTAAAAGGGGTTCCAATTTATTGTTTCTCTTAGGGCCCCAAGAATGTTAAGAACATGCCTATAGGGGAGTGGGGTGACACACCCTAGATAAAAACATTAGGGTCACCAACGTTCACATGTAAAATGAGGGCAAGTGGGCCTCTCACGTATTGGGTCTAATTACATATGCTTCCTAGAATTTTAACCCAAAACTTTATAATTTAATCCAACTCGATATTTATTTTATATTTCCAAAATAAATATTATTTATTTAATTAATTCAGTTAATTAAATTAATTAAACTAATTTCCTAATTAAATAATTTTCTTAACTCAATTCTAATTTTGTTAAAGTCATAACGATTTTACGTAAAAGAATATATGACGAAATATATTTGATTTCCATATTCAATGGATTCATAATAACTAATTTATTTTATTTTATTTTTGAACTTCAGTTAATTAAATAATAATTCGAAACCTTAAATTAATTCTCAAGTCATTTTTATGTTTAGTGTGAAAACACATTCTTTTGTGAATGAGACTCATTTCTCCAACATCATCAGTTCCATTCATTTGGTTTTACATGCAATTCGTTTCTAGGTTTAATAAGCTAGCGAAGGGACTGATTAGATATATATAATTAGGACTCAAATAATTTATAATTTAAGTCCAACTTTTGGCTTATTAATTATAAACTTATTTAGTCACGAAGCCATTCAACTATAGTATCATGACTGAGCTCTCCCTAATTACATACAATTACAAAAGCTACTCAATAAGTGCTAGTCCAATGACCTTGTCATAAGTGTATTACCCTCATAAGATATCTTTAATCTCTTTGGAATAAATTTGGTCTCCTAATATGCTTTTATTTTATTTCATGGTAACCATTACATCTTCCTTCATGAACAGTCAATTACTATCAATTAGTAGTTAAGTCATTTATCACAAAGGCAAACGATCTGTGGCCACATTTTCTTTTCATTTATCATTTAATGCCGATGAAAAGATATCATTTACCCATTAGTTGGGTTATGAATTCCAATAGTGACTGATGCTACATATTGCAGAAGTCGTATATTTAACGCACCAACTTTCAGTTCCTTATTTATTTGAACTCAGGCTTTTGCTTATATCAAAGTATACGAGTCATGCTTACATAGTCCATCATCCACTCAAGATTAAGGTATGCCACACAATGAACGTCACAAGTGAATAAATCCATAAATGGATTTAGGGTCTATTCTACTTGGGTCATATCTGATGTACTTCCAGTTCAGTCAATCACATATATGTCTCTATCTTCTAGGAGTCATCCACTCTAATGCTTAAGACAAACCATCTCCCCAATTGGACTTGATAGTCGACATATTAGTCTTTCAATCGATTTTTTCATTTCTAATTAGACTAAGAAAATGTTTAGGTTCATTTACTAATACAAGTTGTCTTTTTGTATTACGATCCGACCACGTAATATTTCTTGGTATTAGTTAAACATTAGATAACTAGTGAACCAATATTTACTTCCATTTTTGCCTTGCGTGCAAAAACATTAAGGACAATATATGAAGGCTATTAATTTAATTAATGGATGTTATCATTAAACCAATTTGTTCGAAAAATACAAGTATACAAAACAAATATACTACACTTAGGGCGTCATATCCAACACACTATAGCCAATACACTCGCCAATAGAGTGCACCTCACTTGGCCATAGGCAACCAAGCTTCAAGCTTCCACCTTGGAACCTACTTATGTTGATTTATTTGGGATTGCTACTAGAAATTGGATTCTTAATAGTTGAAGGAATGCAATTACCAAAAAGATGGTCACATTGCTAAGGAAAATTTGTTATTTGATTGAGTTTGATATAGAGGACTTATATTTTAAAAAATCATCAAACATGCCAGTTGTGTTTACCCCAGACTATGTTTTCCTTTCTTTTCTTTTCTTTTTTAGATTTTTAATAAGCAAAATCCTAAAATTGTTCTGGCCACTAAAAAATATTGAAGGAAGCTTGTGGGATTAAAATTTTCATATAAGTAACTCAAAAGGAAATACTTGATTGCAATTCCTAAAGTCGTTCTTGATGCTACAACTTACATTGTTGAAGTTGTGCTTGTTGGAGTTGGAATTAAGTAAGGCTTCTCAAACCAATTCTCAGTGCGTATCGATGAATTATTGATAATGAATAATTCCCTATTAATAGTGTTAGATAGAATTATGAGTATAGTTGGCATGCCATGGGGTTTGTTATTATAAGTGGGAGATCTAGCGCTGAGCGCATCTTTTATTGTCATAGTTCTCTAATACCCTGGGGGTTGAGAACGTATCACTAGCTTAAATGCCCTGGGGGTACGAGCATATTCTAGTGTTAGAGGGATTGGTGCATTTATGCAGATCGATTAGCACTTCAGTGTGTATACTGGAGTGTGGTAGATTGGTCTATGTACCTGTCCTCAAATTTGAGTCAATCAATAACTATCATAATAATAATAAAATGAATGTGAATTATAATTTTTAATTGATTATGTTAAAAAATATTGATATAAAGATCGATTTATGTTATATGAAATGAGACGCTAATACCCTAAGGGTGCATTGACATTTTTAATAACTAATTGTGTAAAAACAAATACCCTGAGAGTGATCTAATAAATGAATAATATGGAACCTTACGTGACTTGTGATGCTAATATGAAATTATTTAACATGTGATGTAATGATTTCCAATTATGCTACTTAATTTGATTTCAAATTATGTTAGCACCAATGAGTATTCAAACTCAACGAATAGTTATGTTTGTTTCTACACGTAGGTCTTGGACAAATTCCTAGTTGATTGAAGTCATAAAGCATCCAAGACTTAGTAGCTCAACTCGGATCAAGCTTGTGTCTTAATGTTTATATGTATATATATATTTTGTTTTCATGACATGTACCTAGGTTGGGTTTTGTGATCTAATGCTTATTTGGATTCTTTTGGTATGTTTTGGTAGTATGGACCTATAATGTCTTAATTGATAAATTTCAATGCTTGATTAATAGATTAATATGCATGTTTATAAGTGTTAGTTCATCTAATTAACTTTGTTAGGTTATGATACACCGAATGTCATGTTTGGGAAGTGTGTGATCATCTTTAAGTATGTTAAATTGATGTATATGTATTTGGTAATAAGTTGACATAAGTAAGGCATGAAATTGGATGCAAATTGCATGCATTAAAATCCTTGTTTTGGACTTTTCTATGTTAGTGTCTCGAGACATCAAGAACATGTCTCGAGACTTTATAACTAAAATTGATTGCTTGGTGTTGGATAAAACTCTGGTTCAAAAATAATTTTCTTGCACAACAGAAAACTAAAATTTTGAAAACCGAGCCGATTTATGATATTTATAGCAATAAGTCCTAAACTAAATTCATAGATTTGTTTTCGGATAAACGAATCCATGTCGTTTCCAACTTTCAACCAAATGATCTCCTCCTCCATTCTTGTAGCACGAACTGCTTCGAGTGTGAGCTCGAATGATTCAAATGAAAAATATCTTCTCAAATAGAAATTGGCAGAATTGTTAATATAAAAAATAGATTTAATAGTTGAGAATAAATTCTGTTTATTTTTAGGCAGAGTAATAGTAGATTTTGTAGATTTAATAGCTCTATTGATGCTATCTATTTATAGAGAGAGGAGGTAAAATAAATTGTAGAAGTTTATTTCAACTAGAAAAATAAACTCCTAGTCTATCTAGGAGTATAGGGGGTGACAACCCTAGTTAATAATACTAGGGTTTGTCGTCCCACTCTTTATTATGAGGGGCTTTTGAGCCTTTTTCATATCGAGTCCAGTTACAAGTACTTCTTGGGCTTTTAACCCAATACTTTATAATTCGATCCAACTCGATATTTGTTTTTCTATTTCCTAAAATAAATTTCTCAATAAATTTCCTATTAAATAATGTTCTCAACCCAATTCTAATTTCGTTAAAATCATGACAACTTTGCCATAAAAAAGGTCTATGAAAAAATATATTTAATATTTCGACATTTAACAGTTCACTATGACCAAATGATTTATTTCTATTTTCAAACTTTATTCAATTCAAAAAACATAAATTCATTTCCAAGTCATTTTCATTTTTCTTTTTCTTTTTGGTGCAAACCACATTCATTTCCAAATTATTCCATTTCTTCATTTTCATTTTCATTTTGGAGAAAACCATAATCATTTCCAAATGTTTGTCATTTCTCCATTTTCACTATTTCTATTCATTTGATTAAACATGCCATTCATTTCTAGCTTCAACAAGCTAGCTGAGGGACCGATTGGATATATGTGATTGAGGCTTAAATAATTTATAGTTAAGTTCCAACTTTTCGCCTATTAGTTATAAACTTATTTAGTCATGAAGTCATTCCATTATCATTTCGTGACTGAGCTCTCCCCAACGACATATCATTACGAAAGCAACTTGATTAGTGCTCGAACAATAACATCATCATAAATGTGTTATCCTCATAGGATATCCTTAATCTCTTTGGATAATATCCATTATCTCAATATGATCTTACATCTTATCTCATGGTAACCATTACATCTTCCTTCATTAAAAGTCAATTACTATCAAATAGTAATCAAGTCATTCATGATAAAGACAAACGACCTATGACCACGTTTACTTTTCATCAACAATATGATGCCAATGAGAGGATATCATTTACCCATGTCTCAATATATGAATTCTAATGTTGTGAATGACACTACATACTGTAGAAGTCACATACCCAATACACCAACTTTTGGTTTCTTATGTATTTGAACTCAGGCTTTTATTTATATAAAAGTATACGAGTCACGCATACATAGTCTTTCATCCACTTAGGATTTAAGTATGCCACACTATGAACATCAAAAGTTAATAAATCCATAAAAGAATTCAGGATTTATTCTTCTTGGGTCATGTTCGGTGTACTACCATTTCATTCAATTATATCTATGTATCTATCTTTTAAGAGTCATCTGCTTCGATGCCCAAGAGAAAAAATTTCCCCAATTGGACTTGATAGACGACATATTAGTCTTTCAAACGATTTGCTCATTTTCAATTAGACTAATGACATGTTTGAACTTGTTTACTAATATAAGCTGTCTTTCCGTATTATGATCCAACGACGTAATACCGCTTAGTATTAGTTTAAACATTAGACAACTAGTGAGCAACATTTGCTTCTATTTTACTTTGCATGCAAAAACCATATGGGAAAAATAATACACAGTATATTAATGTAGTTCATGAGTTTGTTTTATCAACCAATATATTCAAAAAAATTACAAGTGTACATAGACGGAAATACTACACTTAGGGCACCAAATCCAACATTTGGTGCACCTCATTGCTTATATCCTCGAAATTGAACAAGCAAGTCTCAAGACAACAAAGCTTAAGTCATAACACAGTGAGTTGTGTCTCGAGATAAAGGCATATCGAAGATAAAATAGATTTTCGTTATTCTAGGTCTCGAGACAAAAACCCCTTATCTCGAGACATCCAAACATCAAAGCTAAATAAAGAAAATAGGGGAAAAACATTTCGAGGCCTGTTTCGAGACATGAATGGTCTAATCTTGAGACATATTTACATTGAAGTAAAAATACCAAAACAAGGGAGGCCTGTCTTGAGACTCATTGTTGGATTTTTGTACTTAGAGTTTGGATTGGAATCCCAACTCTGTTTTGACCTCGTACAGCCCTTAAATATTTTAAATGACACTAAGATATTCATTGAACCTATTTATGTGATTAATTGAAATTATATACGATTATTTGATTGAATGCCATGTTATTTAGTGAAATGATTTTGAACAACTCTAAGTTACTCTGGCAACATAATGTGTCGCCACACATTCAGATCCGACAAATGGGTCAGGTGTGGGGTGTCACACTTAGCCCTTGAACAGAAGATCCTTCAACACCTTGATGTTGATATTGCCTCTTAGGAAAAGGTTATTCAACAACTTCAGGCCAATGTTTGTCAAGTCAAAGCATAAAGAAATGGTCTCCAAGCCAAACTACTCAAGTAGGACCTTGGCAAAATTCTTGAACAAAAATGGGGAGAAGTGCTACTTGGAGTTGGAATTGATGCACTAATGTTGTTGTTTTTAAATCATTTTTTAATTACTTTTCAGTTTATGTCTTTACAAATTTTGGGGTTTGTAATTATTTAGACATCAAAATAGTTATATTTTGGTTATAATGTTATGAACCTTTTTTTTCTATTTGCCTACTATAATATAGTTTCCAGTAGTTTGATTATTAATGTGATCCTTATTTATTTTACATTAATGATTGATTTTCTTGGTTATGTTATTAGTTGAGCATGATGGATTAAGGAGGAGTTACTTAGGGGAACATTTGTATCTGGCATGCAAATTGTTCTCTTATTATGATTTTGTTAAAAAAAATTTCAAATGAGGAAATTGTTGAGATAGTTTTTTAGTAGTGTCTAGAATAATGCCAACTGGTTGTGGCATTACTCTCACTCAAAAAGCTTATCATGTTTACTTTGGATGATTGTCAATCCATCTTTAATATCTAAACTACACATAGCAACAAATCTTGGAGATAGGTTTGGATTTGGATCAAAGCTATTAACTTCCTAAGTTTGTGGATCAGATCGAATTGGGTGAAACTTGGAAGTCTATCATAGAGATTTAAGACTTATCCTTAGTTGATCGAAGATAGTCTTTATACTTATTATCTTGTTGGTTTCAAGAGAAGATCGATTGCAATTGATATAGAATGTTAGTAAGTCTTTATTCCTTTTAAATCGAGGAGACTTGTACATCTGATGTACTAAACTGAGAACACTTATTCTTCATTAAGGAATGTTTCTTTTAAACCCGTTAAGTGTAAAATTAAGTGTGTTACTTGGTTAATACCCTAGGTTTTTAGAGGGGAACTTAAAGGAAAGTTGTTTAGATAATAGGTACAAAATGAGGAGTATAATTTTGGCAAGGCTACCTAGACGTAAAGAAACTGAATTGCATAAACACATTGAGTGTTCATTATTTTCCTGCTTTATTCTTCCCCAGTGCTTGAAGTAGTTGGTATTGCTCGTAGTACTATTTCTAGCACTGCTTAGTTTCTACTTGCAAATATTGCTTTTGGAACTAAAAAAAATAGTAAAAATAATTTAAAAGTTCTATAGATATTTGTTTCAAAAATATTATATAAGAGTCATTAATCATATATTTATTTGTTTAAAAAATCATTCTTTTAGAAATATTTATAAGAAAGGCTTTAAAACTTTACCAAATAACATGTAAAAACCATAAAACAGAGTTCATTTTGTCAAAATAAGTCAGAAAATCTAAAACTTAAAAAGAACATGAAAAACTAAAAACCAAATTGAATTAGGGATGACAATGGAGCAGGGGTAGGGGCAATATTGCTAAGTCTACTACCGCTCCACAATTGGCGCGCTCTACTCCACTACCCACCCTGCTCTACTATAAATATATAATCTTAAAAACCACCACCACCTCCACGGATGTTGGATGTATTCATCCCCGCCCCGCCCTGCCCTGCCCTGCCCTGCCCCACCCTACCCCACCTAGCTCCACTTCAATTTAATTTTAGCTTCTTATCTTTAATTTTTTCAATCTAACATAATTCTTCAAAAAATAGATATTTAAATATAAGACATGATTTTTTTTCTATGTTATTACATTTTACTCTTTCTAATAGTTTATGTATACGAGGATAAAATAATAATTTATATAGTGGAGTGACTCAAGACGGGGCATGCAATTATCATAATCGATTTATACTCACTATTCAAGATAAAAAAAAATCCACCATGTCTTGCACATCTACTTTTCAAACAAAAAAAATTGATCTATTCGAAGTGAATCGATTAGAATCCATACCCATTAGACAATTCAAATTTTACCATCTTTAAATTAAATCAAATCAAATCAAATCAAATTATATAATAAATCTAACCAAACCGAACCAAATCCAATTCTCCAAAACTTTGACATGATTGAGAGGAAAGAAATCATTAGAAGAAATGGTTGGGCCGGACTCAGTTTGAAGCCCAACACGAACAAGTTTATAATCTTTGGATTAGGAAGGAATTTCCCAATTAGCAGCAGCAACTCGGATTGGGTTCCATTCCATACGAAAGGTTCAATCTCATCCTTAAATTATTCAAATTAAATTTACCAAAAAAAAAAAGAAACTCTCAGCAAAGGCGGTGTTCCTTCGAAACATTAAAATCCGGAAGGCCCTCAACGAAAAGTCCCCAAAGCCGACTTCAACCATTCCATGGACGATAGCTTTAAACTTCGAGTAGAAAAAATCTTCGGATCTCTCCAATCATCGCAGTCTTCATCCCAGCAGCAGCGGCCGCCTCTCTAGTCCCTCTCTGACGACGAGGTCGAGAGGAGAGAATGGAGGAGAGAATCCGCAGCCGATCGAGAGGATACGTTGTGTTCCTCGTCGTTTGACGAGTTTTTGAAGGAGGGAAGGAAGTATAGGAGTGGGAGGCGGAAAGAAACGGAGGATGATCTTGATAACGATGATGATGATGACGACGACGACAACGACGGAGGTTCGAGTCAGTTACATAGTAGAAAAATCGACGAGTATGGAGACGAGTGGGAAATCAGATCTTGTCTTGGAATGGATTCCACTCTCGACAATGAGGTATATTACAACCTCTTTCGTTTTCTAGACTCTGTGTTTGTATACATATGTTATTTTTTAAATAAAATTCTTTGTTAATTAATTTTGTTTGTAATCGTTTACATCCGTTTGCTTATTGATTCTTTCTCGTACGAAAATTATCTGGGTATTTAGGTTAAGGAATTTTGATCTTCAGTGGCTGCTAAGTGAACTTTTAAACCGATACTTAGAAGCGTTTGTTACTCTTTTGAACGATTGTTACTCTTTTGACATTAGGATGACATTATATGTGAATCAATAATTGAGAAAAGAACCCTTTATTTTGAGCTGATTAGAAACCCGTAGGCCTTTTCCATTTTATATGGATGGAATGAAAGCATCAGGTACATCTGGAATAGTTTTCGAACATGGTTCAAACTTCTTAGTATCATGCATTTACTGTGTTGAATTACCTATAATACAGTGTGATTGAGGCTGACTTCAATGATTCTTGCATGATTTTTTTTTTTGGTCTCTAGCTTAAAATACCAATAAAAAGCTTTTTTTTTACATATTGAGTATGGGAGAGAAATTGTTTCTTAGTTGTTTAATATAGTTGTCAAACAATTTGATGAATATTTTGTGTACAGAGTACCTGTGTTTTTGTTTCTTTTGTCTTCAGATCACTCCCCACCTCTTCCTTTTCTCCTTCAATCTATTTGCAGTTGAGTTGAAGTTTGTTTACTAAATGTCACAGGAAGAGGAAGATGGATATGACAAAGTGGCTTCTGGCAGAGAAAATGCTGGTGAACGCCTTTACATGAGTGATATTGCTGATCATGGGTCCTTTTTGAATTCTCATAATATCCTTCAAAGAGCATTGAACCATACCACTAGTAACTAGGACCACAGTGCAAATCATATGGCAGCGAGAATCAGGCTGAAAGAAGATGATGAAGAAGCTCAGAAGCTCAATTATTGTGATGGGTCAATTTCAGAAATTAGGGAATTATCAGATATGAAGGCATCTGATAATGGTTGTCATTTGAGGTCTATATTAAAAAGGAAAGACAGTGGTACAGGTTTCAAGCCACGAAAGTGTGTGCGGTTTGACTCTGCTTGCAAAGATGGTTGGGAAGAGCAATTTGAAAAATCTGAGGATCATCCAACAGGCATTTTGCTAATGAATTCTGAAGAACCTGCTGAAAATGATAGAGCCGTTCCAGATTATTTACAGAATCCTTCTAGGTATACACGCTACTGTTTTGATTCATCAAGCAAAATTGGTGAAGAATCTAATGCTCAAGCTTGGAAGGACGTCCTTAAGCTTGTTCCAAATACTAAATGTACAGAATCATTGTCAGAGCAGGAGGATGCACCTTGTGATCTTCCAAAGCTGGTGACTTTCATCCCAAAGAGAAAACCAGGCATCCTTCAACTAGTATGCGATGTAAGTGAGGTTCAGGAGAAGGAAAATGAATGTAAGAAGTCATTGAACCCAACAAGACTCCCTGTGGGCATTGCTGCTGGCGCAGCCAAATCCGATGAAGATGATGCAACAGAAGATGATATACCAGAAGTAAGCGCCGCGAATGGTACTCCGGTTATACCAAAAGGTGGTCGCAGCTATAGAGTAAAATCACAGCCAGAGGGCTTGGACCAAGAGGGCTGAAGAGAACGTCTTTTGACTGTGCTACTAGAGTATCTTTCAGTAGTTTTTAAGTTTATACAGTTCCCCGAGTTCATTTTTTTTAATCAACATAACGCTTATGTTATAGAGCTTTTTAGAATGGAGAGTTAATGTATAAGCACGCCAGCCGAATGTTAAATGAATATCTTCATTCTTAATATTGTGTTATTTCGCGTATTCTTATGGCTTTAGGCTTTCCTTGCATGATCTTTGTAGGTCAGTGGCTTATATGACAGGCTCAAGTTTGGTGCAGATCTCATATATAGTCGGTAATTGAAGATTAGTTTGGAAGAATCGAGTTAATCATATACAAATCTGCAACCATGTGGTTAAATAATTACGCTACTCCATTAATGGATTAGCGAAAATCTTCCATTAATTTCATCTATCCAACCTGTAAAGTGGTTCTTGCTTATGTACATATGATGTATCATGGCAGCTGTAATCATGTGGTTAAATAACAATGCTTTATTAAATATGGACCCAAAAGCCAGGGTAAATTACATTAAAGTTCACTAATTTATTAGTAAGTTTATGTTTTGGTCATTTTTAATTTCAAAAAGTTATAAAATGGTCATTGAATCGTACGAGGTTTTCATTAAGTTATTGAATTATTTGAAAGTTTTCATTTAATTTAAGTTACTGGGTAGTTAAGGTTTTTTTTATTATTTTTTTTAAGTTTAGTTAGCGAGTTTCAAGCAACAAATTGATGATCAGTATGGTGGATTAGTACCTATCGGTGAGTAGAATAACATATATTAGATCCAAGTCGACTTGATAGTTAGTGTCAGAGATTGGAGAAGAAAGCTCTTTGGATTTTGGTTCGCAGATTCATGATGTTCAAAGTTGTTTTATGAATTTAACAGCCTAGTGACTTAAATAAAAATTTTCGAATAATTTAATGACCATTTTGTAACTTTTTGAAGTTAAGTGACCATTTTGTAATCTTACTAATAATGACCTTGGATGTAGTTTATTCTAATTTAATTTAAATTTTTTCCCCTTTTGGCCCCATGGTTTATTAAACCTCATTTGTTTAAGGTTGAGAAAATAGAAAATAGAGTATGGTATTAGACGCTTTTTGTTTAATCATTATCACAATTTTTTATGAAGTAAAAAAAATATTTATATTTAAAATTATAAAAATAATTTAAAAAATTCTAAAAAAATAGTATTTTTAATAATACTATATAATAGTTAATGATATTTTTATTTACTTGAAAAGATAATCTGTTCTAAAAATATTTATGAGTTTTTTTTTAACCTAAAGTCATTTGATCAAAGTGAAATCTCAAAATCCAAAATTATTATAGAAAAATAAAAAATTAAAATGAATCAAATTATTACAAATAGTTCGGAAAATCCAAAAAACCTAACTGAATCAAACTCAACCCTATACACCATTACTGTCTACTATAATAATTTGATTTATATTCCATCCGGCAATGTGAAATTATTTGATTCAAACGCCCCAACAACTTCTTTTGGATAAAACTAATGTTACATTTATATACACATATACACGCTCTATATTTAGCATTTGACTGAGTTAATGTCACGAATCAATCACACCAACTCAATTGTGTGATGTTGAAAATACCCCTATTTTACAAAGTAAATAACAATTTTTTTTAGAACTTTTAAATTTTTATATCTTTTTAAATGAACAATAGAAAAAAAAATGTAAACATAATTAATTTTTAACCCACGCCACTATAAATTTTAACATTTATATTTTATTACTCTACCAAATCCTTATTTATTATTGTTATACATAAATATTTTGATCAAAATGTAGATCCCACTAAATAGCTTTAAATATATAAACCAAAGCTTAGTCGGAGGTTGTCATCTTCTTCCCTTAAGCCACCGAAACCATTAGAAAGAAAAGAGAAAGCTTGGCTTTTGTATTTCACATTCGGCTCTTCAATTGCAACTAAGTTCATAACCAATTTTCTTTAATTTTTATAAAATTTTTATTGTGGGAGCTTGATTTAGTTAGCCCATGTATCAATTTGTAAAAATGTTAAATTTTTAAAAGCTATCATTGTTGAGAAATGGATAAATTTTTGTCAATGTGATAGAAATTAAGCTTAGTTTATGAAAATGACTAAATTGTAAAGCTTAATTATTAGTTTTTTACATTAGGGATCAAATTGAATAAAATATAAAACTATTAAATGTTAGTAGGGATAGAAAATAGAAGTTCCCTAATCAGTTATGGTGAAATCAAATTTTAATTTGAAGCCCTAAATTGAAAGTTGTGTTCGTCTCGGTTCTAGGGACTAAATTGAATAAATTGTAAAATCTATGTAATTTGGTATTTGATTATGAATTGGCTGGAAATTGATTTTATAATATGTTTTGTGATTATTCATAGCTAACGACGTTACCAAACCGTCGAAAGGAAAAGGAAAAGAAAAACTCGTTGACGAGTGATACGTGAAAACCTCAGTTTGTACTTTTATGGTTCAGGATAGATTTAATTTCTTGTATATATATGATAATTGATTGATTGATCATTGAGGTAAGTATATTGTAACACGCATACCCAAACTGTTCTCCGATTTTGGGTTCCGGATGATAAAAATCTTGAATAATTGGCTAACACCTTTGAATTTTGTACTCGACTGATAATGCTCTAGAATAACGTATTTTTATGTATTAATCATGTGTTTATTCTGAGCTTGATCCTACTAATTTGAGCTATTTATGTCTTTTTATCTTTTAGGGACTAATTTGGAGGCAAAAGCAAAATTAAGGGACAAAAGTGCGAATTTGGAGACAGAATGGGCTGATATGCGACACAGGAAAAAGATTGTGCCAAAAGTGCGAGCATGGAAGACACAAGGACTAAAAACACAAAAAGAAGAGATTTTATTTTATAAGACTCCATTTTATTTATATTAGGATAATTAATATTAGGATAATTATTAGGATTATTTAAATTTTAGGATTTTATTTTAATTATCTTTATTTATCTTTAATTAATTGTATTTATCTTTTTAGAATTTAAGTTCAATTAAACTATCTCCCTAGCACTATAAATAGGGGGTGAAGTGACTCTATTTGGAGTTCAACTTTTTCTGTAAACACTCTCCCCCTGAAAGTCTAGGCTTTTGTTTCTTCATATTTTCTTTCAATAAAATTCCCTTTTCTATCTTTATATTTATTTTCTTTTCCACCATTATCATGAGCCACTAAAACCTATCTAGCCGAAGGTTGTCAATATTCCCCAAAAAGGGTTCTTGAGGCCTAGAATCCGTACTTAGCCTTCTCTCCAAGCATTCATCATTTCTCCGCACTATAGGCTGACGCTTCCGTCTATGGGCCTTAAGAAGTAAGCTTTTCAGCATATGCAAAGGCGGCCACTTTGTATGTTTTGGAAGGATTGCATAGCCGGTTCGTTAACTTACTGCGTCAGAGGTTGGCGAGCCAAAGAGACGAAATGGCGTGGGATTCGCATTGAGAAGCGTTGATCTAGCATAGATTATTGGCTAGAGTCAGGTTCCCCAAGAATCGTAAGTCTAATCTTTGGAGCTGGTGGTCGTAGGCGTCCTCTTCCACTATAACTGGCTTACTTGAGTTGAGAAGGGTCATTTAAAAGCCGAGGATTGAACCCAAGGCAGAATGAGACAACTGGAGGCTAGAATCTACCAATAAGAATTTCTTTTCCTTTAACTCTATTTATTATTTTTATTATTTTCGTAATCACAATTTCAGTCAACTTTAGATTCTGTTTTTTATTTTTTCCAAATCAAATCTTTAATTCTGTTATTTTTTATTTTTTTTCTATCACGCAGGTTTTCTTGGGCACGATTCTGCCTAGGATTTCGAGAAACAAGCATTTGTATAATCCGATCCCTGAGGATTCGACCCTACTTCCCCTTTACTATTCTTTTTCATTCTTTTATAGGGAATAGGATATTTTTGGTGCTCTCAACGACCACATCATCGACTAATTAACGATACACAATAGTCTATACTAGCATATACATCTCTTTTATTTTTTAAATCGTTGCTTTACATCTTCATTTAATACTTTGACTTTAAAACTCGAAAATTTTATGACTTGACTAAAGCTCTGAGGCATAACCTTTAGGAGCGCCCCTTTATATGCATGTTATGACTATCACTCCCTTTTCCTTCAAGTTGACAAAGCCTGGCTTAGTCCTCCGCGCAATTTCCAAGTGAAAGCTTATTTATGCAATAAAGTAGACTGTTGGTAAGTTTGATAGAACTTAGTGAGTTTTTGTATGATAGCTATATAAAAAAATTTAAACTTAAAGAATAAAACACTAAAAAAATATTTTTCCACTCTCTGGTCACCCTTGGCCATTAATAGATTGTATTAAAGAGCCTTTGTCTTCCCCTTTTTCTTGAAGCCCATCGCTAACTGACTCTTTAATTTGTAGCATACACAAATTTTCATTGAGGTAGAGGTTCACAAGGAATATAGACCTGAATACACCTTATCCAAGTTTTTTTTCCCCCCATCACCAACTTGGATGGGGGATCCCATGTCGTTCATTGGCTAACTGACATTGGCTTCTTAGGTTTCAAATCCTAATCCTCTCTTTTTCCTAGCAGATTGCTTCTAACACCTGAATTTCCAATAACTTGAAAATTTTAAATAATTGGAGGACTAAATTGAAAGAAACCACAAGTTGACAATCTATATTAGAAGAAATGAGAAACCTGGAAACAAAATTGGACATGGTTAAGATCTAATTCTGGTTCGATTAGGATGGAATCTGTCTGTTCCTTAGTGGAAGACATAATAATTAGCAATAGATGAATCTTCTAAGGTTGGAAGAAGCGCGATAAGGGTTATATATAGTTGGGAGATTGCTCCTAGTGATGATTTTCTTTCCGACTTTGCTTCGTTTTCTCTTGTTCATCATTTTGTTTGATAACTTGAAGAAGAAGTAGCCATAAAAGGTTCTGTATGGAGCAGATTTCAGAAGGAATGAGCTGGAAAAGTATGGAAACTAGCAAGCAAGTAAGGTTTTTTGTAACACACCTTAACCCCAACCTGTCGCCTGAACAGGGTTACGAGGTATTACCAAAATTACACACTAATAAACGAACAAAACCGAGTCATAAATCTATATTTCAATTTAAAATGTCTCAAATATCATCTTTAAGTCCCTAATATGGACCTACGAGGCCCAAAATATGCTTAGGAAATGATTTGGGACTAAACCGGGAACTTTGGAAACTCTTCCTTGAAAATAGGGGCACACGCCCGTGTGGCTCCCATGGCCGTGGGGCTAGGCCGTGGGCAGATCTGACTTGTACGCACGAATGTGGGAACAACCCGTGTGACATAAACAGAAAGCCACACGGCCTGAGCACACACCCATGTGACTTGGCCGTGTGAAAACATTATTTTTGACCATTTTAAAGCTATTTTCACATGCTAAACACATCTAATTCATACCCAAACACTTACTAATAGTTCTTAAATCAAATATCATTTGTTATGTCATTCAAACTTAGCAAATATTCATTCATTCACTTCATCACCTCTTAAGGATTATACACCACAATTCATCAAAATTATACTACATTATCATCCTAATCAAACTCATGTAAGTTTAACTTCCAAAATATGCATATTTCACACTAAATGTTTCAACATCTTTCATGCTCATTCTTATCATTTACAAAATAAAATCTTATCAGCCTAGGTACATGCCATTTTACCAAAAGAAAGGTACTTCACCACTTTGAGCTCGGGATTGGCTTGGATGCTGAGTCCTTAGTTCCTTTCGTATCTAGTCCTGCGCATGGAAACAAACCGTACGCTAAGTATGCACTCAGTGGTATTTCTATAAACTAATACTTAAACAATAATAAGCTATGTATATACATTGTAACTTAAACTTTTTACTTTCATAATCTTAATAACTTCATGACTTACCTTTAACTTATAGCTCTTAAATGTAATTAAACAATTCTTTATATACATTTCATATCATTCAATATCTTTCAACAATTGTATAACAGTCACAGTCACATAATCAATAGCAGTCAGTCTTCAGTACTTTCATAAACCCCTATTAACATAACTCGGACCTAAACGGATACACGGATCCAACCCACACACCGAGGATAATATACAGTGTTTCATCGGTCGAAACCGGAATACACCGTAGGGTAACAGTAACAATAATAGTAACAGTCATAGTCAGGTACAAAGTACCTCTTCGGAACGAATCCAGAACAGTCACAGTAGTCGGCACATATAGTGTCTCATCGACGCACAGTCGGAATATCCCTGAACACTTCCAATCCTATGGCATGCCAATTATATCCGACTAGCCCGACACTGTTAATAGGGTATTTGGATCATTTCATTTTGGAACAAAAATGGTAACAATTTCTATCACATCATTTATCATACATACTAACCATATAAAAATAACAATTACAATTATTAAATTATTAAGCATAGTTTATAGAAATACAAACCGAAATTCTCGGGTTTATTCGATATTCTCGTTCACTTTCTCCTTTTCCTTTTTCGATGACGTTTTCGGTGCTACGTTGGCTACATAAAATTTAACATTTAAAATTATCAATAAATATTATTTAATAACACACTCTTTAATTTTCCATATAACTTTTACATAAATTCCAATTTAGTCCTTCCACCATAACTATTCTTTTTCTTCAAATAACCTTATAGTTTTCATTTTATACCTACTTTAAACAAGTTTCAACTCTTAATATTCAATATAAAACATCAATTCTACAATTTAAATAATTTAATCCCTACTATAACAAAACTTATATCTATCTTTACAATTCAATCCTTCTCTCACTTCTAACTTAAATTTTCATCAAATTACACTTAATTCTTCCATTTATTCAACTTAATCAATATCTAAAAATTCAATAACTTTCTAAATTTCAACATAACTCAAATAGTATTTCTTCTTAGCATTTCATAGACACTAAAATTACAAGAAAATGAGTCAAATTGACTTACCAATCAAGCTTGAAACTCTAAAACCCTGATTTTTCCCTTTTTCTTTTCTCCTTTCTCCTTTCTTTTTCTTTCCTATTTCTTTCCACTTTGTCTGTTCTTTCTTTCTTTTTCTATTTTATTTCTTTATTCTTTTATTCTTTTATATTATTATTATATTTTATTAATTATTATTATTATTTACTTATAATATAAGTAAACATATATTTATACTACACATGTATGCATTATACTTTATACACATGTAATTAATTTTTATCACACACTTGTCACCTTATGGTATTATTTCTAATTTAGTCCCTTGACGTTTCTATAATTTCTAATTAAACTTTCACACTTTATTCAATTTAATCCTTACACTAAATTAACGTTAATTAAGCTAAATTTACTTAATTAAAATCTAATTAACCTCTCACTTAACTTCGTAAATATTTCTAATAAATATTTACGAATCTAATTTTTCAAAATCGAAGACCCAAAAATTTACTTTTCCAATGACCCAAAATTTGGGTCATTACATTTTTAACCTTCCTGTGTACGTAGAATAAAGTTATGGATATCAGAACCATTTTAAGAGTTCTGTATGCTTGTGAAAACTTAAGCTTTTAAGGTGTAGCATAAGTTTAACCAGAGGATTTTTAGTTGTAAGCTACTACTTGGAGAATGGAAGCTCTAGTGCTCGAGAGAAGGAATAAGCTAAGGAAAAGATAATGATTTAGGTGAGTTCCTAAAACTCCAAACCTACTATTAGATTTAATGTCATTTAAGCATGACACGGTTGCATAAGAATGAAATATGATGATATGAACATTCATTGCATGTCTATCGGAAACCTCAAGGGGATAGATGAAGTTTAAGAAGGGAAATGGGGAGAGAACCCATTAGTTACTGCATTGAGCGAAGCTCTGAAACTTGCTGTGGGAACACTGCGGTGTTTGAGCATCAATGTTAGGTGGTGTAAATGAGGTAATGGGAGAAGGATTTAGGAAATGAAATTATGGAATGGTATTTACCACAATGGTGGTATCGTCTGGTCCTTCAGGCGACACCATGACAACGGTATATGGTGTAAGACCATAGATGAAAGAGGCTATGCCAGTCTGGTATAAGGTATATGGCATAAGACTATAGATGAAAGAGGCTATACCAGTCTAGTATAAGGTATATGACGTAAGATCATAGATGAAAGAGACTATTATAGTATGGTAAAGGTATATGACATAAGACCATGGATGAAATACGCCATGGCGGTAAATTATAAGGTAATCGGTATAAGACTATAGATGAAAGATGCTATGGAAGCCATATATAATGAGTAAGACCATAGATGAACAACTCTATTGCATCAACTGATAGTACACCAATATGGCAGATAAGTGGAAGACAATCCGCAGAGTAAGTCCACCGGGACAGTAAGCACGGAACAGAGTAGTCCGCTAGGACAGTAAACACAGATCAGACAATCCACTGAGACAGTAAACAAGGGTAAGTTTGTTGGGACAGTAAAAATAAGGTAAGTCCGTGAGGACAAGGGAAATGGGATGAAAAGAACATAAGATCATATCTCGGCTATGATAGCCAACAAAGTCCGTCGGGACATGGATACCGATGGTCCGTAGGGACATTAAGGGTAAGGCATGTTACCAGTACACCAAGTATGAGAATCGATGTGGGTGAAAAAAGAGTTAAAGGAAAGCGCAAGGTAAGTGGAACTTGAGGAATCTGGAAAAAGTGATGAAAGTCAATAAGGCATTGGCAAAGACCCAACGAGAATTAAAGAAAGATAGAACAGGCGAGAGCTGAACTGTTCGTGGAAATGAAGAAAGGAAATATCCAAGGATTGCAAGTGAGGATCCAAAATGAAGAGCCACCAAAGAGAGCTCAATAAAGTTATACCCAGAAACAACTCTCATGGAAGGGATAGGATCACTCCCAAGATAAGGATATTGCCTTGGACAGTATGCCTGTCAAGACTATGCTTTATTGAGGAAAGTCTATTGCAGGTAAACCACAAAAATGATAGCTTCGAAGGGAGGAAATGAGTAGGTGAGATGACCAGATCGCATAGTCATATGGGCGATAACTTGTTGGTCCAATGAGATAGATCGACCTCCACGTACGAGACAGACGGGCTCCCAAGTAAGGGATGAAATGAGAATGTGTTTGCCATAGTAGCGAGGCCTGATAAAGGTCAAAGCAACATGGAAGTGTCAACAAGTCATTCGAGACAAAGGTTTGGATGGAAAGAGTCTGCCAATGATTGGTACGAACAAGTCCACCAAATAAGGTATGTCCTAAGAATCCTCGGGCGAATAACAAAAAAAGATACAAAAAGGGGTTCATAAAGGGAAGTCAATGATTGACCAGGTCAAATAAAGGTCAACAAAAACCCTAAGAAAGAGGAAGTGGAATGAATGTAGGATAAGTTCACTGGTATGGTGAAGTACCGGAGATACGGTCAAGTGGTGAGTCCAACTAAAGGAAGGACTCATAGTGACTTAGTAGCTCGATAGATTGGGTTGAGTTCGCTGCCCTAATAAAGAACACCTGTCTTGTCACATCCCGAATTTGGCGGATCCGAGAATAAGGCGTCTAGATGTGAAGGTTACCTGTTTTGGCGCACTAAAATAGTTAGTTTGCCAATTTTCAAGCTTTTGGTGAACTGAAGATTAGCGTAAAGTATCCGCCGTAGAAGTATATCAGGATTTATTCTCGTAGTATATTTCAATTGAAGAAAGAGTATGAAAAACGAAGATGCCTCAGAGTTTTAGTTGATCATGATGCGCCTACTAAGTATTCGTTACTATTGTAAGAGGCTAAAATGTCTTTAAGGCCACACCATATACGAGTTATCACCATAGGTATAGTATGCCTAGTTTGCTCGAAAGTTGTCCAAGATGGGTTCTATAACGTCATTGGTTGAAAGACAATTGAATGGATTGACTGATCAAATAGCACCAACTTCAGATTTTCTTTTATATTTTCTCTGATTTTTGTAGCACATTTAAGGGACAAATTCTAACAACCTGTTCTTTAATGATATCAGAAACAATAGTTTCAGGGCCACAAATTTGATGAATGAGTTCATAAATAGTACTATTTAATATTTATGAGTCAAATATAGATTATAATAAATTTTGATTTGATAAATTATGTTATTTGAATGAGTAATTAGGTTCAAGTGGTAAATCCTTAAAGTTAAGTGATTTTAGAAAATGAGGTATCGAGGCCTCGTTTCTATAAATCAAGCCCATAAGTATTTTATTAAATATTTAAGAAGTGTTATTAGGGTTATATTAAAATTTGGTTAAGAAATTTTAACGTTTAAATAGTTAATTAATTAAAAAGGATTAAATTTTAAAAGCTGTAAAAGTTTATTTTTATTAGTTAAATGGGTCAAATTGCTATGAAAAGGGGAATTAATGGAGTTAAATGGTAAATATGCCATGCATATTGATAGTGGAAAATTATGGACATGTTTTGTTAATTTTAAATTAAAATCATAAGGGTAAAAAGGTAATTTGATAAATAAAATAAATAAACAAAAGCCATCTTCAATTTTATTTCAAGCCGAAACCAAGCCATGAAAACTCCAATGTTGAGTTTAAAGGCTCGACCGAACTTCAATTTTTGTATGTAAGTCCATTTGAATTTTCTTTCTCATAATATTTAGGTTTTTGAGATCGTTGCAGCTTAATCTAGTTAACCCGTACCTCTGTTTTCAAAACTGTTAAAAATTTATAAAGTTTCTATTGATGAATATTGTAACAGCCCAATTTCAGTGAAATCAAAATAGTGGTTTCGGGACACAAATCTGAGTCAGAAAGAAAAATTATTTTAAGATTATTACATGGTCTGCATCAAATAGGAAAGACGTATGAAAATTTCGATAAGAAAATTTTTCCGATTTCATGTTTAATTATAGAAAGGACCAAATTTCATAAAATACAAAAGTTGAGTTCTAGTAGTTATAAGTATCAAATAGCTATGGAATTCAAAACTTGAGGTCCTTATATGGTAATTAGACCATTAAATAGAGTTAGTAGATATTTATGATTAATCATTCATGGAAAATTAGAAAAAGAAAAGAACTAAATTGGAATATGAAATAAATAAAGATGATAATAACTTAATATCATCTTACTTTATCATCTTCCCCAAATTACTTTTATGGCAACCCTAGCTAAAAGAGAGAACTTCAAGTAAGCATAATTAGATTTGGAAAGACCTAGTACTGAGTTGGATCGAGGAAAACAAAAAGTGTCAGAAAGAAGATTCTTAAAAAGAACAAGTATCGAGGTAAGTTCGTGTAACTAAATTGTGTATATTTATATGCTTGAATTAAATGTTGTGATTGTGAAATGTATGATTGCCATGTATAAACATAAATCACATATCCGATAATGTCTTACAAGTGTTAAGTCCCGTTTGAATAAAAGAAATTCGATGGATACAGGATTTTCCCGTATTGGTTATGGTCCTGCATATGTTACGGACATACCATAGCTCTTACGAGCATCTAGTTATAAGCCATCTTGAGTTTCCCATTATATGGTTCCTGCGAGCATCTTGACCGATAGTGATCCTGCATATGTTGCGGTTTACCAAAGCTCTTTGTCAGTATCTTGTTATGTGATCAGTTGTGATCCTATATATATTGCGGACACAAACGCAGCTCTTTATAAGCGTCCTGATATAGGCTCTTTTTGAGCTTCCTGATATGGCTCGCTTGAACTTCCTGTTATATGGTTATCTAAAGCTCCTTGATAATAACTCTTCGATGTCACCTGTTAAGCAATGAGCTTCTTGTTTTAAACTCTTATAAGTTTCTTGATTTAGCCTGGATAAACTTCTTGTTACATGGATCACATGAGCATCCTGTTATATGGCTCGAGAGAGTACTTCCTGATTATGTGCCCTAATGGGTACCCCTGGATATCAATTGACGGATTTTCAGTTTTGTACACTTTAAGTGTACTACATGAGTGTATCATCGATATTTCAAATAAATTCAATGGGTAAAGTTCTGACATGGCTAAATTGAACTTGAAATGATTTGTCATGAAATTGTACATGTAATATGGAAGTATGATATGGAAAGCATATGTATATGAAAGTTACTATATGATGAGTTCACCTTTGATTCTTGAAATTTATATGGAATAATGACTAACAGGTTTGACGAAGTTGTGTGTTTTAGACTATTAGCCAAATTGCTTGGATGCATTTTTATATACTTACCTTGTAACACCCCTAACCCGTATCCGTCGCCCAAATAGGGTTATGAGGCATTACCGATCAAAGCACAGCATATAAAATACATTTCTCATACATGATTCAATTACACATAAATATTAATATGATATAATCATATTGTCCCTTATAAGGCTCTACGATACCTTAAAACATGCCTAAACGAGGTTCGAGACTAAACCAATAACATTTGTAAACTTTAGGAAACACATAAAATTTTCAATCATCCAAGGGTCACACTCCCGTGTGAACAGGCCGAGTGCCTCACACGGCCACTAGACACACCCGTGTCACAGACCGTGTGAAAATAGGGCATACATACTAACTTGCACCACATGGCTGAGGACACGCTCGTGTGCCATATCCGTAGGAAATCTGGAGGGGTTACTGACTTGGGTCACACGGGCGACCACACGCCCATGTGCTAGCCCATGTCTCACACACAGTAAATAGACATGTCCGTGTATTTAAACCGTGTGAAACCTATAGGGTATACTGACTTCAATTCGAAGGGCTACCCCAGGTGACACACAGCCGTGTAACATAACCGCGTGTCGTACACGGCTGAGACACACCCCCGTGTCTCTGCCTGTGTGGATAAAAATAGGCTATTTGCAAAGCCAATTTGCCACCCTTTTCTCATGCACACCTGGCAACCAAAATGGCACCATTTCAAAACATTTATAGGTAGCCAAAACATACCAATTCATATACAATCTATGCCATTTTTAAACCATCCTCTTAACTACTCAAATTCACAGTCAAACATACCAAATCAATATGCCAAAATCATCAAACTTACATAACTTCTAAATGCATTTCCTCATCATCTTATCATCTATTTCATGCTTCAAAACATACCATTTCATCATCTCAAAATCAAGCCAATTCACAACATTCCATTTTCCAAACAATAGTACACCAATTGACAATTTGCTAATTGAGCAACCATATAACCATCACAACAACCATACCAAATTTTCCAAAACACAAGGCAATATATACATCACATATCACTTACCAAGTTCATACTCTAGCCAACTCAAATCAAAATACACACCAACATTAAAATAAAAAACAAGCCAAATCTTATGCCTATATCATATCTCAAAACATATCATCAACTCACTAGCCTATACATGCCATATACCATATTTACAAAGCATCCAAAAATACCAACAAGTTGATCGATAGTGTGATGACGTTTCCCGATAATCCCCGAGTTTGAGCTAGCTTCGATTATCTATAAAACAAGGAAAGAACACACAAAGTAAGCTTTAAAAGCTTAGTAAGCCATATACTAATAAAGTCATCACATGAATCAATATCATGTCCATCAATAAGCAACCATGATAAACATTTATAAGATCACAAACCTTTCTCATTGTACACATATTCAATATCATAATTAAATTCATCAAATACTTCCCTTTCAGTACTTGTATGAATCTCGTACGTACTTGAGCCATTTAACTCATTCACATATTCTTTCTCGACTTGAATTTTCCTGTTGAACCATTCGGAATCGTTAAGGATACTCAGAAATTACATAAAGCTCGTACAATACCATATCCCAGATATGGTCTTACATGCTATCACATATCGATACCACTGTCCAGGAAGGGTCTTACACGAAATCGAATAACGATGCCAATGTTCCAGACATGGTCTTACACGTAATCACAATACAATGCCAATGTCCTAGACATGGTCTTACATGTAATCACATCTCGGTAACCTAATGTCATGACATTTGTATTCTATACTATTCCTAAGGTTCGTACGGGACTTTCAGATGTCGTAACTCTGTTGATTTTTACTCGTATTTGTTCATTCAACATTCATAGAAATTCAATGACAATTAAACATGTATAATTCAATTTAAAGACATTTATTTTCATATGAACTTACCTCGTAGTCAAAATAAACGAACTGGATCGACTATTTGACAATTTTTTATTTCCCTCGATCTAAATCTAATTTCTTTGTTTCAGGATCTATATGAATTCAAAATTAACTCTTTTATTCATATTCATTCAATTTCATCCAAAACACACAATTTGGGGATTTTTACACATTAACCCTTATAATTTCACATTTTTCCAATTTAGTCCCTATTTCATAAAAATACAAAATTCAAGAAATTTAATTTAACCCATGCTTGATAAAATTTCATAGGGACCTATATCAGCCCAAAAATTTAATTTATTCACACTTGTAACCACTCAATTTGAATATTTCACAATTTAATCTTTTTTTGACATTTTTGTCAAAAATCACTTTATAAAACTTTAAAATCTATCATCAAGCTTTCATAATTCATCATCAAACATTAAAAAACACATGAACTCATCAATCGAAAATTTCAAAAAATTAAGCAGTTTTGCAAATTAGTCCCTCATCTTGTTAGTCTTAGAGCAACGATCACAAAAACGTAGAAATCATCAAAAACCGAGCTCAAAACACTTACAAATTGAAGCTCACAAGTGTCGAACCCTAAGTTAACATGAAACCTTCCTTTTTCTTCTTCAAATTCGGCTAGATGATGATAATAAGAGAAAAATGGCTTTTGTTTTATTTATTTTATGTTTAATTACTAAATTACATATTTAACCTTAAATAAAAACCATTTAAAACATCCATTTAATGCCCTTTTTTGTCAAATTCCACTATCCATGGTCTAATATCAACATAAGGACCTTTCATTTAATGAGCCATGGCAATTAAGCACTTTCAACAAGTAGAATGCAACTTTTGCATTTTATGCGATTAAGTCCTTTTTCTCAAATTAAGCTATTAAACGATAAAATTAGCTCACAAAACTTTCACACATATATAATCACATGCAGTAAATACCAAAAATAATATTAAAATAATTTTACAACCTTGAATTTATGGTTTCGAAACCACTATTCTGGTTTAGCTAAAACTGAGCTGTTAAATACCTTAAATGTAAATGTTTGGTAAGTTAAATTTCCGTTATGTGAACTTACTAAGCATTAAATGCTTACTTTGTTTTATTTTCCTTTGTTTTAAAGTATTCAGAGGCTTGTGAAGGTTGGAACTTGGTCAGAGTCACTTCACACTATCCCTTAGACCTCTCGATATATGAAACAAGCTAACTTTTGATATAATGGCATGTATAGGTTAAATAGATTAAATGATAAAATATTTTGGTTATAACTAGCCATTGGAATGGCTAGTGTTAAGCATGCTTTGATGTAATTATATAAGGCCTTATTATGTTTGATGTGTGTTGAAAATGGTTTTATGGTGAAAGGTATATAAACCATATAATGAATGGATATGATTTAGTATAATTGATAAAATTTTCATATAAACATAAGTGCAAATTTTTAAGTTTAGTCACTTGAACATATGTGATAATATGTTATACATAATACTTGTATTTGGCTTGATTTAAATAACTTGAATTGGTTTGGAAATGTATTAAAATGTTAATGTAGGTACAAGGAAAAATTTGGGTGAGAAATAAGGCTTGGAAATAGCCATATTCTGTCCACACGGGTAGACATACGGGCATGTGTCCCAACTGTGTGTGACACACGGCCATGCGCACGAGCGTGTGGCTTGGCCGTGTGTCCTCTGTATCTTTAAAATTTAGAAACAAAATGCTCAAAATTAGCCACATGAGCGCGTCTCTCAGCCATGTGTGACACACGGTCTAGTACACGGGCGTGCGTCTTAGCCATGTGAATCCTGCACCTAATTTTTTAAAATTTAATTGTCCACACGGTCTAGCACACGGGCTTATGGCTAGCCGTATGACTCAATTCAGAGAGTTACATGGGTATGGGCACAAGCTGGGACATGGCTATGTGTCTCACATTGAATGCCCACATGGCCTAAGACACGGACGTGTGTCCCCTACATATAAGGAAATTTTTAAAATTTCGCAAAAAATTTTCTGAATTCCCGATTTAGTCCTGACTTGTTTCTAATGTATAAATTGGGCCTCGAGGATCCAATTAAGAGACAATATGATTGAATATGATTGGTTTTGAATATGGATAGTAAATAACATAAATTAACTGTATTTGTTCTGTAAACTTCGGTAATGCTTTGTAACCCTGTTCTGGTGACGGATATGGGTTAAAGGTGTTACAAATTTAATATGTTTTTGAAGTTTAATGATAGATTTTTAAGCTTGATTGTTAAATGGACATATTTTGTTAAGTAATTTTGATGATTTAAAGGTTTAGAGACTTATTTATGAAAATAGTAAAATTTAACGAAAATATTGTAAATTTTTTTATAAATATGGGCTGTTATAAGATTGGGTAAAAATCGACTAGCATAATTTATGGTTAACAATGGTGAAATTGCAAGTTTTGGGTTTAGGGACTAAATTGCATAAAAGGTAAAATTTGAGGGTAATTTTGTAAGTTTTCATTATGAAGGGTTATATGTTAAATTAATTATTTTAAATTCTAGAATGAGATAAATTGAATAAAAATGTTTATCTAGATCAAGAAATGGATCAAACGGACACTAATCGTGGGAAAACCAAAATAACGGATTAGTTGTTAGATCATGTTAAGGCATCGTTTTGGTACAGGTAAGTTTGTATAGAGATTAAAGTTTTCATTTGATGTTTTGGATGAGTTACTATGTTTAATTATGTGAATTATAATCTTAATTTGATAATTGATATTATGGATATTGTTGGAAGGTTAGTTAACTTAAAGCTGTAATTTATAAATGTAAAATTCATAATGGTATACAGAAATGTTATAATGTGATTGAAATAAAGGATTTGAGATGTAAAAGTGCAGTTTGAAACTTGTAAAATACTTAGAATACGAATGACATGTCATCAGGGTTATGCAATTTCAGGTGCTGGTCTTGAATGTCCTACCGATGGTTGAGGTCCTACATTTGTTGCGGATACTCCACAGCTCGTGTGAGCATCGTAGAGCTAACATTCTGACCCACAGCTCGTGTGAACAAACCCATTTCACAGCTCATGTGAGCACTAATGGAAAGGAAAGGTTACGATTACATGAAAAGGCATATTACGATTCTTGAGTATCCAATGTTATTCTATACGGTTCAACAGGTAAGTAAAGGTTAATGGAAAGGCATGTATAATACCTCAATGTTACTAATGTTCATGTGATATGGAAAGATGAATATGCATATGCAAAATGAAAATGGATGATAATTTATCGAGTGTTGGATGGAATATGCATGGAATCCATTTCTTAATATATGTTATGTTTTATAGATGTATTTGTAACGCCCTAAATCCCGAAAACCTTGTTATAATTACTTTGTGTGGTTGCAACGTGAAGGTATGTCTGGCTTAGTGATTTAATGCTCTGGGAGTGTCTAAGAAGTTATGGGTTCAAGTCCTGTTATGAGCAAAATTTTGGTTTTATGTGAACAAACCCTTGTCGGTTGCTAGTAGACTTTTAAATTAACATGAGTAGGTTATGACAAAGTGAGCATGCTAGCCTAGTGGTAGGTGGCGTGTGGAGTGTGCAAGGAGTCTGAGGTTCGAATCCCTGCTCGTGCATAAGGGAGATTATTTTTACTGCTTGCTTTGGGGAGGTAGTAATGGTTGACTGAAACAGTAATAAGGGGAGGGGAGTTTGAATCGGTCATGAAGGGTTGGTAGGAGGAAGTTGAGAAGAGATAGGAGGAGAGTTTTTAGGAGCGAATCAAGGGATTTGAAGTTCTGGGAAGTTGACCGAATGGGGGACCCTAGGCACTCTTAAATTCAGCCTAGGGGTCATACACCTTATTTGGTCAGTTTAGCACTCTCGTTTTTCATTTTGCGTTTTGGAGTTTTTCCCTTTTTTCTGAATAGCCGTTTTTTGCTAAGGGTCTTGAGGGTACTTCTTGTGTTGACCATTTAGGCACTTGCCTATTTTCATTTTTTCTCTTCAAACAAATGTTTTTGATCAACCGTTTTCTTTACCTTTCCTTCTCAACTTTCGGGTTTGGTTCATCTTTTCTTGACCGCTTGTTTTCTCCTCTTTCCTTCGACCTTTTTTGCCTTTGTTCTGTGTTAGCCGAATCTAAGGCTCTTTGTTCTTCAAAGCCAAATATCTTCTTTCTGCTCTTGGCTTATGTGTTCTTGGTCGAATATCCCTTTACTATTCAGACGACTTCTAGGCTTGAGGGTCTTGGATAAGTTCTGGTAAGTTTTCTTCTCAGGAAATGATGACTAAGTTTTCTTCTCAGGAAATGATGACTTCTTCCTCTGTGGGCCGAATGTACTCTTCTCATTCATTCTCTTTTTCACCTAAATTGGTCAAAGACATTCTATACGGAGCTATCAAAATCGGAGTAGTCCCTGAACTAATTCAATGCCAAACTCAACCTCTTGAATCAGTGGTAAACCCGGTAAAACTCATTAAGAAACACATCCGGATATTCACACACAATAGACACAAATTCAATCTTCTTTTCAGCCACTTTCGACTCAAGCACATAAACGACTTAAGCTTCACAACCTTTTCTCACATATTTCTGAGCTAATATCAAAGAAATCACTGGCGGCAATTCACTCAAATCATTAGATTCAATCTGAATTATCTCATCATTCTGACATCTCAAATTAATCGTATTTCGTTTGCAGTTTACAATAGCATCATGCAACATTAGCCAACCCATACCCAGAATTATATCAAACTCATCAAAAGGCAATAACATCAGATCAGCCGGAAAGCAGAAATCTTGAATCATCAACGAACGATTCTTGCATACTTTATCAACCAAAACACATCTGCCTAAGGGGTTCGATAATCTAATCACAAATTCAGTAGACTCTACAGGAAAAGTCTTACTGGATACTAAAGTCTCACATACATAAGAATGAGTTAATCCAAGATCAGTCAATGCAATTACAAAAGTATCATAAAGAGTGAAAGTACTAGTAATAACATCTGAAGACGAAGCTTCCTCGCGAGCGTGAATAGCATAAGCTCTGGCAGGTGCTCGAGCCTCAAATCTAACAGTAGTGTCTTTAGTCATTATCTGACTGCCACTCACATTACCCGTGTTTTTGGGTGGTCTACCCCTAGCTGTATTGCCACTCGGCCTCAGATTTTGCATAATATCTTACTCAACAGACTCGGGACAATCACAGATAAAATGATCTAAAGATCGACATTTTTCGGGATGTCATTTACCACAATCTTTGCACTCAGATTGATTAGACCTGATATTACCAACACTAGCTACTGAGGTAGCTTTCGAACTCACAAGGGGGTCTATCTCGATCATGTCTAAAATAACCTGCAGTAGCTTTTCAATGGCTAAAATCATCTCGAAATTTCTTTGATGCTAACTGAAATGACTTGCTCAATGATCTTTTTCGCACCTCTCTAGCTTTTGAGTTAGTTTTTCTTTTCTCTTTCCCGAGTTCTTCAGCTTTACATGATCTTTCAATAAGCACAACAAACTTTTTTATCTCTAGAATTCTGAGTAACAAACGGATGTCTTCATTTAAGCCATCTTCAAGCCTTTTACACATTATTGCTTCAGTTGAGACACATTCTCGTACATACTGGCTCAATCTCACGAATTCTCGCTCCTATTCTGTAACAGACATACGGCCCTGTTTCAACTCAAGAAACTCTTTGTGTTTCTAATCAATGAATCTCTGACTGATGTACTTCTTTCAAAACTTAGTCTGAAAGAACTCCTAAGTAACTTGTTCTTTTGGAACCACTGATATCAATGTTTTCCACCAATAATATGCCATATCTCTCAGAAGCAAAACAAACATTTAAGGCATTCATCGGGACTACATTTAAGGCATTCATCGGGAGTACATGACAAAACACCCGTATTGTATTCTCAAGCCAAAACTCAGCTCTCTCAACATCATCATCAGTAGTAGCTCAAAACTCTTCAGCCCTGTACTTTTTAATTTTATCAACGGGTGGCTTACTCAACTGAATCAGATTTACAACTTGTGGCATGACAGGGACTTGTGAAGGATTAAGTGGGGGTGAAGGTTGTGGCACAGCCGGATTGGTTCTAGTTTACTGAGTGAACCAATCATTCATCATTTGGTAAAAGGCTTGCTTAGCTTCTCCCTCGTGGCTACTAGTAACAGGTCTAGAATCAGATTGCACTGCCCTTTGAGCGGGAGCAGATGCATTACTCTCAACATCGTCAGCTATTGCTCGTTCAGGATCCATTTACTATATAAGAAAAATTTAACTGCCAAGATTCATCACACTATCGCAGTTTATAAATATGGCATATATAGCTAGACTAACAAATGCTAATTTAGTCTTAGAATCGACTAAACTATTGCTCTGGTACCAACCAAATGTAACACCCCTAACCCGTATCCGTCGTCGGATTAGGGTTAAGAGGTATTACTGAACGTATCGGAACATTTTATGATCACTTCACATACATTATCCACACATCATAGCACCATAGTCAAACATCATCATAAAGTCCCTTTCTTAGGTCAACGAGACCTTAAACATGCTTTAGGAGGGGTTGGGACTAAATCAAGCACATACAAAATTTTTCCAAAACTTAACAAATTTTTCAAAGTTATAAAGGTCACATGCCCGTGTGAAAAAACCGTGTGCCTCACACGGTATTAGATACGCTCGTGTGACTAAGCCGTGGCAAAACATGGCATACATACTGACTTATCCACACGGCCACAAGACACGCCCGTGTGCCAGGCCGTGTGAAAATTAGAGAGGCTACTGGCTTGGCCACACGGCCGACCACACACCCATGTACCAGCCCGTGTGCTACTCACACGGCCAGTAGACACGCTCTTGTGTCTAGGCCGTGCTCAAGACTGACTTTTAATTGTAGGACTACCCCAGGGGACACACGGCAGTGTAACATGACCATGTGTCACACACGGCTGAGACACATGCTCGTGTCTCTGCTCGTGTGGACAAAAATAGGCTATTTGCAAAGCCAATTTGCCACCCTTAATGGTCATCCCTAATAGTCAAAAATCAAAGCACAATTGCACCATAATTTCAACCAATTTCAATCACAAAACATACATCCTTCATGTCATATAATCACCAACCAATATCATCCTTATCATCCAAACCAAAACATACCAAAATCACATACCAAACTCATTCTTTCATCCATGTCATTATCCCAATTTTTCACATCCACTTTTCATATCAAAATCATACCATTTCCATAACTAATTCAAATAACTAACTTACCAAATTGACCATTTCCCACTAGGCCAATTATGCACTTCAAAACATACCATTTCATAACACAACTTATATACCAAAAACCAAACCAAATAGCAACTTTAATCTAGCCATATCACATGGTATGATATACACTTCACAAATCATATTCAAAAACTTCTATCCTATACATGCCATACATCAATATACACATTTTAAGAAAGTACCAAAATAAAGTTCGATAGTGTGGTGATGATCCTCGACGATCCCTGAGCTTCCAGTAGCTTCAATAATCTATAAAACAATTGAAAAACATGCAAAGTAAGCTTTTAAAAGCTTAGTAAGCCATATACAAATAAACTTATCACATAACACAATTCTAACCCAATTCATTCATGTAGCTCATGGTAAAATATAATCACATATCCATATGTCTCTATAGTTCATTTGATCATAATTCATTCACATATAACATATGTCCACAAGTGTACATATATTTACCTTTCATTCTCAAACATGATATACATTTCAAACGTACCTGAATTGGATACACATTCACAGAGTCATTTGTTTCTCGGAATGAACATTGAATCGTGCGGAATCAAATAGGATATGCGGATAACTCAGAAAACTCGTACAATGCCAACATCCCAGACGTGGTCTTACATGTAATCAAATATTGATGCCACTGTCCCAGACAGGTTCTTACACGAAATCACATATCGAAATCCTATGTCATGATATATGTATCCTAACTATTCCTATGGTTCGTACGGGTCTTTTCGGACGTTGTCACATTATCAGAAATTTCTCGAATTTCTCATATTCAACTCAAATAGCCATTCATCATTATTCATTAACATATAAGCAATAATAATTCAATTCAAACACATTTATTTGTATATCAACTTACCTCATACGGGAATGAACAGAAACAAACGGCTATTCAACTATTTTCAACTTTCCCCGATCTAATTCCGTTTCCTTTGGTTTTTGATCTATACACATTCAAATTTAACTCATTTATTCACCAAATCATTCAATTCAATCCAAAAACATATAATTAGGGAATTTTACAAATTAACCCTCATATTTTTACATTTTGATATTTTAGTCCCTAATTAACTAAATCACAAAATACACAAAATTTATTTATGCACATACTTGGCCGAATATTCATGTAGTTCATATAAGCCCATATATTTCATTTATTTCACATTTTAGTCCCTCAAAATCTCATTTTCACAATTTAGCCCAAATTACTCAAATTCATCAAAAATTCAAATACAAAATATATTGATCTAACACATATCTTTCATTTTTCATCAATTAACATCAGAAAGATCACAATTTCATCGATATCTCAACTCAAAATCTTCATCAATTTCTTAAATTGAGACATGGGCTTGATAGAATACTTGAAACGATTATAAAAATATAAAAATTATCAAAAACCGAGCAAAAACGGATTTACTAATGAATCATGCAATGGTCGAATGCTTCAAGGTATTTTAATGGCTTCTCCTTCTTCAATTTTTGGTCAAAAAAGATGAACAAATGAATATATTTGTTTTGTTTTAATTTTATTAACTTAAATACCAAATTACCTCTATAAGCTTAATTATACAACATGAAATCCAATTAATTCTTTCCCATAATAGTCCACTCAAGCTAATAATGGTATAATAACAACACAAGGATCTTTACTTTAATATCACATAGCATTTAAACACTTTAAACATGTAGAATACAACTTTTACATTTTCTGTGATTAGGTCCTTTTTCTAAATTAATTACACAAACAATCAAATTTTTATACGAAACTTTCACACATATTAATTCACATATTATAAGCACGGAAAATAATATTAAAATATTTTTTTGACTCAAATTTGTGGTCCTGAAACTACTGTTCCAACTAGGGTCTAAACTGGGCTGTTACAGATGTTGTCCGACAAAAGGTACCGGCAACGGAGTTACCAAATATCTGCCAAGGAACGAGAACCTCCACTTCATTAAGTATATGAGGAATATTCCAATCACGCGGAGCTGAAAGGAAATAAGAATGTATAAATTGCTAGGACAACTATCGTGTTCCTTTTCCATTCATTATAGTTGTTTACGTTCTGTTTGTTTTCAGTGAGCATATTCAATACGGGAGTTGGAGTCATTTTCAAACTTAAAATAAAAATATTCATATATTAATATCTTTGTATGAAGTAAATGTTTGAAAAAGTTTTGTAACATTACGATAAACTATTGATGAAGGTCGTAGGTCCTATTTAGGAACATTCCCCCACTCAATATTTTAAAAAAAATGGAAGGTTTTTATAATTTATGGTTTCAATGATGTATGATCAATATATGCATGACAAGTACATGTGGCATTCTTTCCTAAACTATATGGCATGCTTATCTCATATATGCAAGACATGATATGACAATTTTATAATATTCACATTCAATTATTCACAAGAGTCAATCAAACAATTTAGATTTTTTACAGTCTTTCTTTTAAGGGAAAAACAGAAAAAAATGTGAACTTTGCACCAAGTAGGTTCCCAGGAAAAGGGAGGTGAGTCATATTTGGCCACTTAAAAATCGAGTATTTCCTTGCCAGATCCAATCCTAGACATGTACCTTCTCATTACCACACTTTTCACAGTAATCAAATAACCTAAAGAAGTGGATAGAACAATACAACACATGTATTTTCTCATTAGTACACTTCTTATCTTTAATAGATCAACTGTGGAACATCTCATACATATGTATCACAGTTATATCATAAATAGTTATTCAATAGATATATAAAGATAAGGGTATTAAAATAAAATTGCTAGCCAATGTTTTCATGGTTATGTTTCTAAAAAATAAATGAAAAACCAAAAAAAACACATAGTTTTTCGCCACATGGCATTCCTTGTGTCTTCGACCATCATCGCTCCATCTTCTCCTCGTCATGGATACTTTTTTGAAAAAATTACATGTATGTTTCTAGCTTACAAGAATTCTATAAATAAAAAATAATTCTACATAGAGATGATAGTCCAACGATCTACTTCCTAAGAACCACAACCTTTGCAAAAATAATAATTATATAACAAATATATATAATATTACATTCATTCACATACATTCCCCTAAACATGTAAATAATTACAAGAATACCACATATTTACAAATATTAATCAAACAAGATGAAGAGAGACATTTGGTCTTGATTTACACCATAGTCATAGCATAACTTAGCTCTGATACCAATTGTTAGAAAAAAATTTATTTAAAAACGGTTTTATTACACAGTGAAAAATTAAAATTTTGAAAATCAACTCGATTTGTGATATTTATAACAATAAACATTAACCAAGTTTGTACCTATATTTTCAGCTTAGTGGACGTTCGTTCTTCTTGATTTTCAATCAAACGGCCTTTTCCGCTATTCTTGTACCATGAATTACCCTAAGTGTGGGCTCGAACCAATTGAACTGAAACACAGAACTAGAAAATTTTTCTCACATTTTTGGGGTGAAAACAAAATTCTCTCTTCTTAATAGAAACCAGTAAAATTGTTATTCTGAAAAAAATATATGTAATGGTTGAGAATAAATTCTCTCTATTTTTTAGCAGAATAAAAATCTCTTAAAGTTGTGTTAATAGCTCTACCGGAATCATCTATTTATAGGAAGAGAAGGTAGAACCCTTATTGAGTTGTAGTGGTTTATTTCAAATAGAAAAACATCCTACTTAGAATAGGACTAGAATGGACGGTACACCCTAGTATTCCTGCTAGGGTTGTCTCCCCCTTCATGTCCATGAGGAGTTTTCGGGCCTCTCTCACATCGGGTCTCAGTACGAGTACTTCTTAGGTCTCTTTAACCCAGTACTCTGTAATGTGATCCAACCCGATTCAGTTTTTTTATTTCCCAAAATAAACATTAATATTTATATATAAAACAATTTTCTCATCCCTATTTTACTCCCAATAAAATTTTGACGATTTTTCCCTAGGTAAAATTTCGAAAAAAAATGTTCAATATTTCACAACTCAACATATTCATTATAACAGAATGATTTATTTTCATTTTCGGGCTTCAAAATAGTGAACATGTTGAGTTGCGATTGCAAATGGATCGTTTCCATTTTCATTTTTATTTCTATTTTTAAAAACCTACATTCATTTCTAAATGATTTCATTTCTCCATTTCGAAGAAAATCATAATCATCATGAATGTTTCTCAATTCTCATTTCCCATTCATTCCGTTCATTTCTATTCAAACAAACAATTCATTTCTGATTTCAACAAGCTAGCGGATGGACCGATTGGACATATGTAGTTAATTCTCAAATGATTTATAATTAAGTTCCAGATTTTTGCCTATTAATTATAAACTCATTTAGTCCCGATGTAACAACCCATTTTTAGTGAAATCAAAATAGTGGTTTCGGGTCCACAAATCTGAGTCCATAAGAAAAATTATTTTAATATTATTTCATGATCTGTATTACGATAGGAATATTGTATAGAAATTTCATTAAGAAAATTTCACTGATTACATGTCTAATTTAATAAAGGACTAAATTGCATAAAGTGTAAAAGTTAAGTTCTAGTAGCTATAGGTATCAAATGGCTATGGAATTCAAAATTTGAGGTCCTTATATGAAAAATAGACCATTAAGAGGATTTAGTAGACAAGTTTGATGAATCATCCATGGAAAATTAGAAAAAAAAGGACTAAATTGGAAATTGAAATAATTAAAAATGATAATAAACTAATATCATCTTATTTCATCATCTTCCCCAGATTAAAAATACATGGAAATCCTAGCGAAGAGAAAAAAGTTCAAGAAAACTTTATTGGATTAATTAGGTATGTTTTCTTGTCTAGTTTTTCGTAATTTTTATATTTCTAATATCGTAATAACCTAATCTAGCTATTTGGGGGACTAATTTGCAAAGTTATCAAAGTATTAAAGTTTTTCCATGGATGAATATGCATGAACTATGAAGTTTTATGGTAAAAATAGAAAGGTTTTTTATAGATAAATAACTTTTGTAAATGAAATTTTCATGAAATTGTGAATTAGGGACTAAATTGAAAAGATGTAAAATTCATGAAAATTCTAATTTTTGTGAAATACATGAACTGTTATTTTATATGAAAAATTCGACTAGGCTTGGAATAAAGGTTAATTTGCATGAAATTCATTTTCCAAGCCTAGGGATGAAATTGTCATTAATTAAAAATATATGAGCAAAATGGTAATTTTACCTAGGATGTGAATTTAATTTAATTGATTATGAATTGTATTAAATTGATTTAAATTTACTTGTATATATCCAGATAACTCAAATACGAAGTTAGATCGTGGAAAAGAAAAAGTGTCGGATTAGTAGATTTCAAATACACGAACATTTGTCAAGGTAAGTTCGTGTAACTAAATTGTATATTTATATGTTCGAATTGAATGTTGTGTATGTGAATTGTGTAATTGCCATGTATATGAAATTTGATCACATATCCAACGATGACTGATAAGTATTAAATGTCGTTTGAACAAATGAAATTAGATGGATACAAGGTTCCTAGAGTGGTTGTGGTTCTGCATATGTCGCGAACACACCATAGTTCGCAAGAGCGTCGTGTTATAGCTCACATGAGCATCCCAATATAAGCTCTCTTGAGCTTTCTGACACATGGTTCTTCCAAGCTTCCCGTTTATATGCTCCTATGAGCATTCTGATCGGTAGTGATCCTGCATGTGTTGCAGACACACCGCAGCTCTTATGAGCGTCCTGATATATTGCTATCTAGAGCTTTCCAATTAAAAGATCTTTCATGAGCTTCCTGATAATAGCTCTTCAGAGTTACCTATTAAGCTCACATGAGCTTTCTGATTTAAGCACTTATGAGCTTTCTGTTATTAAGCCCGGATAAGCTTCCCATTACAAGCTCACATAAGCTTTCTGTTATTTGGCTTGGAAGAGCTTCTCGTTTAATGCTCAATGAGCATTCCTAAATATGAATTGGCAAATTTCAAACTCGTACACTTCATGTGTACTACTCTTGTATCCATCTATATTTTAAATGATTTAATGGGTAAAGTTCTAACATGAGATGATATGAATTTGAGATGAATTACTATGAGAAATATTTGAAATACAAATATATGATATGTACATGCTCATGTATACTTCAAGTGATAAATACATGTATGTGGAAATTGAATATTGATGAACTCATTCATGTTTCTTGGTATTTCTATGAATTATATGACTAACATGCTTGATGAGGATATGTGTTTAGGCAATTGGCCAAAATGATTTGAGCATGTTTAGTTAGCTTACCTTAAACGCTTACTTTGTTATACGAACTTACTAAGCATTAAATGCTTACTTTTTTTTATTTCCTATGTTTTATGTAATTCGGAAGCTAAAAGTGGTTAGAAGCCGGTTGGAGTATCATCACACTATCTTTCAGCTCATCTCGGTATATGTAAAGAACTAGATTATGGTGCAATAGCATGTATAGGTCCAAATGGGTCATTGATGACAAATATGTGTTTTGGATATAAATTACCATTGGAATGGCTTGAGTTGGACATACTTTTGTTATCTATATATGTGTGGCTTATTCATGTTTGATGTGTTTGATGTGGTTGAATGATGGATAAGTTATAGGCATATTGATGTATGAGATGAGATAGTATAATTGGTATAAGTAAGCAAATAGATGTTTTGATTAATATGGTAAATTTGAATGTTGAGAAATAAGGTATATGACATGATTATGACATGGCTTTGGTTTAGTTTAAATGTCTTGGATTGGTTATTGAATGTGTTAAAATGTTAATATAGGTGGAAGACCAAATGGGTGAGAAATAAGGCTTGGAAATGGTCTTATTTTTTCCACATGGCAGAGACATGGGTGTTTGTCTCAGCTGTGTGTGACACACAGCCTAGCACATAGGCGTATGGTCTGGCCGTGTGTCCCTTGCATCTTTAAAAACTGCAAAATAGAATGCTCAGTTATTTTCACACGGGCAGAGACACGAGCATATGTCTCAGCCGTGTGTGGCACACGGCCTGGTACACGGGCATGTAACTTGGTCGTGTAGCCCTTGCACCTAATTAATGCAAATTAAAATGTTCACATGGCCTAGCACATGAACGTGTGGCTTTGTAACAACTCATTTTCAATGAAATCGGAACAGTGGTTTCAAGACCATAAATCCAAGCCAAAGAGAAAATTTATTTGAATATTATTGCATGGTCCATATTATGATAAGAATTTTATATGAAAATTCTAATAATAAAATTTTATCGATTATGTGTTTAATTATAGAAATGACCAAATTGCATGGAATACAAAAGTTGAGTTCTAATAGCTATAAGTATCAAATAGCTATGGAATTCCAAAATTGAGGTCCTTACATGGTAATTAAACCATTAAAGAAAAGTTATAAATATTTTTGATGGATCATCCATGAAAAAATTTGAAAAGGACAAGGACTAAATTGGAAACTAAAATAATTAAAAGAGATAATAGAAAAATATCATCATTTTATATCATATTCTTCCCCAATATTTACATGGAAACCCTAGGACAGAGAAAAGTGTTCAAGCAAGCTTTCTTAGCTTAATTGGGTAAGTATTATTGTCCCGTTTTTAGTAATTTTTATATTTTTGAGATCAGGACAGCCTAATCTATCTATTTTGGGGATTAATTTGAAAATTTATCAAAGTATCAAAGTTTTGCAATGGATGTAAATGCTAAAATTTTGAAATTTATGGTAGAAAATGAAAGGTTGTTGATAGATAAACAACTTTTGTAAAGTAAATTTTCATGAAATTGTGATTTAGGGACTAAACTGTAAAGATGTAAAATTCATGGAAAATTTCTAATTTTTATGAAATATATGTGCTGTAAATGTTATATGTAAAAATTGGTTAGGCTTGGAATAAGGATTAAATTGTATGAATTTTATTTTTCGAGCCTAAGGACGAAATCATCATTTATGGAAAGTATAGGGGCAAAATGGTTATTTTGCCTAGGATGTGAACTGTATTAAATTGAGTATGAAATGGATTAAATTGACGTTAAATTCATTTATATAGATCCGGAAAGATCAAATAAAGAGTTAGATCGAGGAACAAGTGTTGAGATAAGTTCATGTAACTTAATTATGTGTATTAATATGTTGAATCGAATGTTGTATTTGTGTGAATTGCATAAATTTTTAATGTATGAAATAATCACATGCTCGATATTTCTAAATAAAGATAAGTTCCGTTTGAATAATGAAATTTGATGGATTCAGTATTTTCCCATACTGATTATAGTCTTGCATATGTTGCGGACATCATAGCTTGGACAAGCATCCTGTTAAAAGTCTTCTCGAGCATCTTATTATATAGTTCCTGCGAGCATCCTTATCGGTAGTGATTCTACTTGTGTTACGTACTACTGCAGCTATTTGTGAGCGTCCTGTTACATGATTCGATCGGTTGTGATCTAGCATATAATGCGGACACAAACGCAGCTCTATGTGAGCGTTCTGATATAGGCTCTTATGAGCTTCTTGACATAGCTCGCTTGAACTCCCTGCTAAATGGCTATTTGGTGCTCCTTGATAATAACTCTTCGGAGTTACCAGTTAAGCTCTATGAGCTCCCTGATTAAAACTCTTATGATTTTCCTATTTAGCCCAGATAAGCATCCTGTTACATGGCTCATCTAATCATCTTGATATATGTGGCTCGAGAATGTGCTCCCTGATTATGTGCCCTATCGAGTAACCCTGAACATGAATTGATGGATCACTGATTTGTATACCTCGTGTATACTATGTCTTGAATGCTTCTGAAATACCTGAAAGTTTGTAGCATGATGAGCTCATCCATATTTATTTGATGTACATGTGAATAATGTGACTAACTTGTTTAATTGAGTGTATGTGATTATGAAAATTACCAAATTGTTGGAAAGTATATTATTGAATGCTTATTTTAATGAATGTTATTGGTAAGTTTAAATCTTGTTATACGAACTTACTAAGCATTAAGTGCTTACTAGGTTTCCTTTTCTTTGTTTTATAGCGCTCAAAAGCTCGCAAAGGTTGGAGATCGATCGAAGTATCATCACACTATCCACCAGTTTGTTTTGGTATAAATAGTAAACTTATTTTAGTATAATGGCATGTATAGGTTAACTTGGCAAATTGTTGGCTAGTAAATGGTTGTTTATAATCTAGCCATTGGAATGGCTAGTGATAGTTTTTTTGGTATATTTATAAAGTTAAATCATGATACATACCTATGTGTTTAGGATGGTTTAATTGAATTATGCTAAACATGTATGTTTATAAAAGGTAAGATAATAGACATGAATGCATGTAATGATATGTCATATTAGATGACAGAGTTGGTTTGGTTATAATGTTTGAATTTGTTGGTATATGATTGCAGGTATTGGTGTAGGTTACTGGCAAATTTGGGTAAGAACTAAAGCTAGGAAATGGCTTTATTTTGTCTCCACATGTAGACACACGAGCTTGTGTCTAGACCATGTGCGACACATGGCCGAGCACATGGGCATATAGTTTGGCCATGTGTCCCCTGCATCTTAAAATTTAGAAACAGTATGCTCAGAATTGGGGACACGGGAAAAGACACGGACATGCGTTTCAGTTGTGTGTAACACATGGCCTAGAACACGGGCGTATATCTTGACCATGTGAAACCTGCACCTAAATTTCAAAAACTAAAATTAACCACACGGCCTAACACACGAGCGTGTGGCTGGCCGTGTGACCTAAGTGAGAGAGTTACACGGGTATGGACATAGGCTAGGACACGACTGTGTGCCTCCCATCGAATGCCCAGACGGCCTGAGACATGGGCATGTCACTCGGTCATGTGAGCTACACGTCCTACTCACACGGGCGTATGACCCTTGTATAAGAGAAAATTTTTGAAATTTTGTAAAAAAAAAATTAAGATCCCGACTTGTTTCTAATGCTTAAATTGAGCTTCGAGGGTCCATTCAAGGGACGATATGATTAGTTTAGATTATGAGCAGTAAATGACATGAATTATCTGTTATTGTTCTGTAAACTTCGGTAATACTCCGTAACCCTGTTCTGGTGACGGATGGGTTAGGGGCATTACATGCTTGGTCGTGTGACCCAAGTCAGTAACCACCCTAATTTGGACACGGGCTGGGACACGGCCATGTGTCCCTCTTTCGAATGTCCACACGGCCTAAGACACGGGTGTGTCCCTCGACCGTGTGAGCCACACGGCCTGACCACACGGGCATGTGTACCCTACATCTAGGAAAAATTTTGAAATTTTTGAAATTTCACGAAAAATTCTTTAAGCACCCTGTTTAGTCTCGACTTGTTTCTAATGTATGTTTTGGGCATCGAGGGCTCATATAAGGGACTTTATGAATAATATCTGACATGAATGTTAAATAATTTGAAATGACCGTATTTGATTTGTTTATTTCGGTAATGCTCTGTAACCCTGTTCTGGCAACGGATATAGGTTAGGGGTGTTACACCCGAAGTCATTTCACTATAGTATCGTGACTGAGCTCTCTTTAATGACATACCATTACGAAAGCAACTACTCAGTGCTCGTTTGATGACCCTCTCATAAGTGTGTTACCCTAATAGGATATCCTTGATCTCTTTGGGATAATATCCGTTATCCCATTATGATCCTATTTTATCTCATGGTAACCATTATATCTTCCTTCATAAAAAGTCAATCACTATCAAATAGTGATTAAGTCATCCATCACAAAAACGGACGACCCATGGCCACGTTTACTTTTCATCAACCATGTAACGCCAATGAGAGGATATCATTTACCTATGTTTTGGGATATGAATTCCACTATTTTGAATGACATTACATACTACAAAAGTCATACACCCAACACACCAACTTTCGATTCTTTATCTATTTGAACTCATGTTTTTACTTACATCAAAGTGTACAAGACATGTAAACATCATCCACCGTCGACTCAAGATTTAGGTATGCCACCCTATAAACGTCACAAGTGAATAAATCCATAAATGGATTATGGATATATTCTGCTTGGGTTCTATCTGATTTATTGTCAGTCCAATCAGTTACATCTAAGTCTCTATCTTCTAGGAGTCATCTGCTCCGATGCCCAAGACAATGCATCACCCTAATTCGACTTGATAGACGACATATTAGTCTTTTAATCAATTTGCTCATTTTCAATTAGACTAAGGACTTGGGAGAATGATCAAGGACTTTGAGGAGGGACTAAGCCAGACATTGTCAAGATCATGGATTCTTAGCAGTTGGAATCATGCTAATAGAAATAGGGCACCATTGGAGGCTTCGCCTCAAGATTAATAACAATGAAGCCAAATAACCTCCTTAGAATCTAGATATTTAAGACAGATAGTCCTTAGCAATATTTTAAGAGTTTTAATATAACCAAACCGTTTGATTTGAGCTAGGATGTGAGAGATCTAGTATTCAATGGCTTAAGGCCTTAATTGTAAGAATTTTTAATTTAAATTTCATTATCAAATTGGTTTATTTTTAGTATTCTTTAAAGTAATTAGGTTAGCAAAATCAAGTATAGGTTCATTTGTGACGCTTCATACCTAGATCTAGGGGACGAGTTGGGTGTGGAGTATTACACTGCCCACCCCAGATAAACCCTAGACGGGTTCCTTCCTTTGTCAGTCCAAGTGATTTAGCCCTTACCTGCAGACCCTGAAGTTTCGCTCCTTCATTTGGTACATCCTCTTGTTCGGTAAGCCTTAGAGTCCATTCCATTTGGCATTCTTTGCCAAACTCCATTACCAAGCTAAAATTTTACACCTTGTGAAATCTCATGTTCACCATACCGGCTTAGTCTTCATGATGCCTCAATTGAGATACTATTCTTCACTCTTTTACGCCAAGATAAATGTCTCGGTTGATGTTCCCATGTCCTCTAACCTGGAAGGTTACACCGTGTTTACTGTCCCGACATACTCTCTATGATACCACAGTTGAGCTATAGACTTACACAATATACCTCATGTTTAATGTCTTAGCGGACTCCATTGGTTGTCATAGTGTAACTATGGTCCTACACCTCGGGATCCCCATATTTACCATCCTGACAGACTATCCTGTATTTAGTATCCCGACGGACTACTAAAGGATGCCATAGCGTCTTTGAGCCATGGTTTTAATGCTATTTAGCCATTCTGACGTGCTTTCACATGATGTCGTAACGTCTTTCAACTATGGTCTTCCTTATTTCTATCATTATGCCATAACATCTTTCAGCTATGGTCTTACTCATTTTTGGAGTATAGCCTCCAATCAGATCCAAGGCCTAGCCATGATCTTTGTTATTCACTTTTCTCATTGCATTGCATCCATTCCTCCATTCTTGTTCCTGACCTTAATTCTCGAACACCGTAGTGTCCTCTCTACAAAGACCAAAGCTTCTACAAAGCCACCTATTTTTTCCATCCTAACTTCACCTAAACCCTTTAATAATCCCTTTTCATGTTTCACCATAAACAAATAGACATTATAAAGTATTCATAACATAATGCTGGCGGATACTCATAATTGACTTAACCTTTAACAGACAACCATTCACATGCAATAAAGGGCATGCCTCATCATGGGACTCATTATGGAATTAACGCACACTCATGCTAAACATGAAGCATTCCAAAAAAGGATTATATAAACTCACCTTAGTTCCTTATCCTTAATAGCTTAGCTTGTCCAAACATTAAAGCGTTCTTCGTCCTAGCAGTTAAGCATAACAACCCTTTATCGATTAACTTGTATATAAACCACTTTAGAATCCAGAATTTATAATTATAAAAAAGCTTAGAAGATTCTTACTCTACTCTTTTTCTTCAATTCATAAGTTCCGAGGGATAAGGAAACTTACCAGTTTCTAATCTTCCTACTTCTAGACTCAAATCAGCACGATGGTTGCAACATGTAGAACTTGTTGGAAAATATGGACATCACATATATAATAAGGGTAATTACATGTTATTATTTACTATCATGATAGGTTAGCCCAAATTAAAAGTCATCTAATTTGGTTAGAATTTTATTGGGATTTAATTGTTAAATAAATTATGGGTTAAATATGTGTAAACTCCGGTAATTGAGTTCTAATCAAATTCTAATTAATGATGGGCTAATTAGAAATTGATTAGATTTAATATGCCAAGGTTATAAATATTAGGGTTATGGTCCCCAAATTATACATAAGATATCTTTTCTAATATCCCATCATCAGGAAAGAGAGAGCAAATATTCTCTAAATTTCTTGTGTGTTAATTTGGAAGATCAAATCCCTAAGATCCGGTAAAATTTCAAAGAATTCATGGATTCAAGTACGCTTCCGCATCTAGTTTTGTTCTTGGTTTATTCTTGATAATTTGACATAATAGATCCTGGTTTATTCAGTTTTATTTTTAGATTTATTTTACAAATCTAACAAGTGGTATCAGAGCCTCGTCATATCGAATCATTGAGAATTGATTAAGGTTCTTCTATTGAATAATTGATTCATGAAATTTTATGGGTTTATATATTGATCTTTGAAGGTGTATATTAAAGTAATTTTTTTAAGACCTTGATTATCTTGAATTCATCTTAAAATTTTAGGGTTTTGTTTTAATTTTTTAATTTTTTAATTTGAGTGATTTTCGAATTGATGAATTCAATTACAAAAGTTTTTGCATTTTAATCTTTTTCTTCCGATTCAATTGTTTCCTTTATTCATGATTTGTGCTACTGTATTAGCAAAATCATGTTTCTATCACTTTGTGCCTTTTTTTTAAAGCATTATATTTTTTTATTTTTTTAATGGTATAAGGAATTTATTTTGATGTTAAAAAAAAGGCTTAACATATACGCATGGTTTAATTCTTTAATATGTATTTTATTATATATAAATATATAATATATGCATGCTTTGATTGGTTTCATGCATGTTAGTTTTGGAAAATTATATAAATATATATATGATTATCTTTTAATTTGATTGAAAGATGAAATTAAGGTAAATATTTTAAAATAAATAAATTCATATTTTGGATTTTAATTAAGGATGTCTAATATTTTAAATAAATTAGTTGAAACAAAATGCTGCCAAAGTGACCTCTTTTGTGTGGATTAGTTTATTTGAAATATTAAGATGATTATATATATTTTTTATTCATGCATTTATTAATTGACCCAAAGGTAAGTTAATATTTGGCAGAATTTCAATGAAATCTGTGGTGATAAATGTGTGACAATTATAAGGTATTTTATGTGAGCAATAAGTTATTCCAAAGATTAATTCATTGTTTGACATAATTTATTGTCAATGTTTGATTGCTACAACAAGAGGACCGCTTATTGTTAATATTACTATCCAAAGACTTGATATTAATGTTGTGTTTGGTATCTTGAGACGGGATTAGCCATTATCTTGAATTTATTGTTTACTTATGAATATTGATTTAAGCTTGTTTTTGTTCTATATTCAGCTAATTCATCTTCTGCTACCACAATATCTGCTAATATAAATTCTATACCCATGCTTAATGAGACTAATTTTAAGGAATGGAAAAGGCACTTACTTATAGTGCTTGGCTGTATGGACATAGACCTTGCACTAAGGGAAGAACAACCTGCACCTCTCACTGCGGAAAGCACCCCTGATGTTAAGAGGGATTTTGAGAGGTGGGATAGTTCAAAACGCATGATTCTAATGATCATGAAACACAGCATTCCAGAAGTCTTTAAGGGCACAGAATCTGAAGAGATTACTCAGGCCAAGGGTTTCCTTTGTAACGCCCCAAAAATCTCTTATATAATTATTTTCGTATGTTTGTCACACAACTGTGTATCTGCTTCGGTGGTTAAGTGTTATGGGTGTGTGTGTGTGAGGTCCCAAGTTCAAGCCTTAGCTTGAGCAAATTTTTGTTTTTAAATGAATAAACCCTTATCTCTAATCAGTAGGCTTATTAGTAAATGTTGGTAAAATATGTCAGAATGGGCATGTTGGTCTAGTGGTTAAGTGGGTGTTAAGGGTGTGGAGGTCTGGAGTTCGAATCTCTGCGCAATTAAGGGGATTTATTTTTATTGCTAGTAACGTGTGAATTTTGTAGTTTGACCAAAATTCTGTAGTGTTTGAGTGGGGTTTGAAATCAATTGTTGAGGAGTTTTTGGTGGACGGTTTGGAAGTGGATTAAGGGATATGGAGAGAAAAATATGGATGGAGGAGTTTGAAAATAACCAAATTTGGTGGGGGCAAGAGGGGCTAATCTCTCTCACTGTAACAGCCCGATTTAGACCCTATTAGGAATGGTGGCTTCCGGACCATGAATTCGAGTCAGAAAAATATTTTAAAATTATTTTCTGCGTTTATTATGTGTGAATTATGTCTATGAAATTTTTGTGATTTAATTTTGTTGTTTGAGTGTCAATTTAATAAAAAGGGCTTAATCGCGTAAAATGAAAATTTGAAGGGTAAATGTGAAAGTGCTTAATTGATGTTGTCTTTGTAATGTGAAGCACTTATAATGCAATTAATCCATTGACAATTTGAGTGGACGGTAATGACCATGAATTATAATGGTTTTATATATTATTATAAAGGTTAATAAAACAAGTAATAATATATGTTATAATAAAACATAAAAATTAAATAAGCATGCAAATTTTCTTTGTTCAAGACCGAAACAATAAAATAAAAGAAAGAAAAAAAGCGTAGGTTATTCGGCCTTTGTCAAGCTTGATTCAAGGTGAGTTCTAGCTCGGTTTTTGATTATTTTTACGTTTTTGAGATCGTTGCTATGTTATCTACAAAGCCCATGCTTGAATTTTTTATTTCGATGAATATTTTGAGTTATGCCATTGATGAATATTTGATTTTTGTGATTTTAGTTGATGAAATATGAAAGATATGTTTTTGATTGATATGTTTTGTATTGGAATTTTTGATGATTTTGAATAAATAGGACTAAATTGAAAAAAATATAAATTGAGGGACTAAAATGTGAAATAATAAAATTTATGGACTTGTATGAACACAAGAAACATTCGGCCTAAGCATGGTATGGGCAAATTTTGCATGTTTTGTGTTTTGTACAATTTGGACTAAATTGTAAAAAGTGTGAAATGTCTGGGGTAAAATGGTAATTTGCCCATTTATGTGTTTTTGGACTAAATTGAGTGAAAATATTTTTGAATGAGTTTAATTTGAATATGTTTAGATCAAGAACCAAAGAAATCGGATTTGGATAGGGGGAAATCTAAAGTTGTCGATTAACCGTCCCGTTTCGTTTTTCATCGTCCGAGGTAAGTTTATAATCAAATAGATGTTGTTAATTTTAATTATGTACGAGTTTATATGCTGAAATTAAATTATGTGAAATTACATAAGTGAAAGTCGAATGTACATATGCATGAGAACCAAGTCTACGAGTTCGATTCGATCGAGTTACAACATCCAGAAGCCCCGTACGAACCGTTGGAATAGTTAGGATACATATGTCATGACATAGGATCCAATATGTGTTTCGTGTAAGACCACGTCTGGGACGTTGGCATCGATATATGTGGTTCCGTGTAAGACCCTATCTGGGACAGTGGCATCAATATGAGATAGCATGTAAGACCACATCTGGGACGTTGGCATTGTTCGATATATGTGATTATCTGAGTATCCTATTCAATTCCGAATGGTTCAATGGGCAATATCAAGTTTAGATCGAATGTGAAGTCGAGCTAAAATGTCAGGTATGTGCTAAGTTAAATGTTTTAAAAGATATGGTAAGTATATATTTGAGATGAACAAATGAAATATGCATTATGGAATTGAGAACTATATATGCTTATAAACTTATGCGTATTCGGCCAAGTTAATATAATTACATATCGTTCATGTGATGGTATATGAGTTTCAAGCATGAAAAATGTGTATTTGATTATAGATTATTTGATTCGGTTTAGTTGACTCAATACTAATGTTCATTTAATGATTTATTTGCTTATGACTTACTATGTGTGTTTATGTTTGCCTCTGTTTTATAGATTTTGGAGATTAGTTATGAGCTCGAGGATCATCAGCAAAGTCCATCACACTATCGACTGTTTTTGGTACATTATAAGTTTAAACTTAGATCTATGACATGTATAAGCTAGGTTATATTTGGATAAGTATGAAGTGGTGTATATATTAAGCCATGCGAAAATGGCTAATATGATAAGTGACTATATGAACTTAGTCATGTTTATATATGTTATATGCATGGAATATGGTTGACGATTTTGGATGTGTTTTGGTTGAATTGGTTTTGGTATATACATGAATATGAAATATGTTTGTTAGGTTACTCATGGTAAAAATGATGCGCGTATGTTTTGCATTAGATATTAATAGTTATTTCGGGTTGATGAGTGAATTCGGGTAAATGCTAGATTTGGATAATGAATATGTTTAATTGATGATTTGGCACTTGCATATATATGTATTTAGGCATATATATATAAATATGTGTGAGGCGTTTGATATATTTGTTAACGGTTAAGTAATATGTTTAATGAATGACTTTAACTGATCATGTCCAATGGTAATATGTATTTTATTAACATAAGATATGTGTATGAAATGTATGATATCATGGATGGATGTATTCGGCAACTAAGATTGAAAATGGATTAATATGTGATATTCAGTACATGTTTTGATCAGCTATGTGATGACTTTGCTATATAGTGAAATTGGTTATTTGGTGTGTTTTAGTATTGACACAAACTTTCATATATAATTTGACTTCTAAAATTTTCTTGGAATTGGTAAATGACATGTATGCATATTCTGCTAATGATATATATATTAAATACGTATGCATATAACATATATGTTGGTGATTTGGTTAGAAATAATGAATCATGAGTATAAGTATTCTCGGCTTGTTGAATATGTGGTATGGTATATGGTTTAATTTCATTTATAATGTATTGAAGATATTATAGATGATCGAATAATTATTTAACTTATTGGTTATGTGTATGTGTTTTAAGCTTGGTAATTTCGCATGTGAAATGGATGTTCGTAAAATTATTAATTGTGCACAAGAGAGTTTAAATTACTAAGGTTTTGTACGCATAGCTTTATAATGAATTTTATAACTAGGTATATGGTATGAATTGATTTTTTGATATACAGATTGGATGATATAAACTGTTTTATGCGTGTATAGTATTAGAGAGAAATAAATTTGACATGGAAAATAGCATATATAATTAGTATGTTTTAAATATTCAGTTTCTGTATTGAAAATTTACCATATGAATAGTAGTTTTGTTATAAGATAATAAAATGGTTATATGTGAGTTTAATAAAATTTGAATTGTGTTTTGCATATTATTGATTCAATAATTGATAAACTGAAGTTATAAATGTATATTTCTAAACATGGTTTGATAGACTGTGTGAATGTGAGAGAGTTTTATCTTTTCCAGTAATGCCTCGTAACCCCAGTCCGGCGACGGATACGGGTTAGGGGTGTTACACTCACCTTCTCAGTTTTTTGACAGTTTCTTTTTTTCTGCCTTTCGTTTTTCTCTGCCGTTCTTTTTTTCCTTCACTGCTGCCATTTTGCTCTTCTGGCTTTTCTCTACTTCTCCTTTTATTTGCTGCCAATTGCTTACTGGAAAACTTCCTTCTTCTACTGCTTTGGCTTCTCCATTAATACATTCTTTCTCTAAACTCTTTTACGTGCCACAACATGTGTTCTCTGTTGTGCTTTTTCCGGTTGCTAAGTAGTGTTTTCGCCTCTTACTAAGTGATTCTTAGTTGATGATTAAGGAGATTATTGTTACTTAAGGTAGGCGAAAGGCAGTGATCGGTTTGTTCTGTTACTGAGGTTGGAGCGTTAAGGACAGAGTTGTCGTTGGTAAGTGGATCATACTTATTGAACCGCCTTCGGTATTGGGGTCTTGTTTAGATCATTATTTTTTTTACTAATAAGGTTGTTTTAATGTTCGGTTTTTAAGTTTGTAATTGGGGAATCTTTGTTAATTGTGATGATAGCGAAAGTCTAGAGTTAAGGGTTGTGCTAGTGCCGAATTATAGAAGGAAATGTCTGGTGTTTGTAAGGTAAGAGTTCGATTAAGTTGTTAGAAGTATGTCTGTCGATTTTAGTTAAATAATTATTGATTGAGGTATAATAAACGTGATATTCTAGTCAACTGATAGGTCTTGGGTGCTCATGAGTGCTTTTGCAAAGAATCAGAATCAGGTGTGTAACCATATCACTGAAAACGAGATTTGGCATAAAGCTAAAAAATAGGACTGTCGACGTCACACGGGTGTGTGGTCGCCCATGTAATAGGCCGTGTGATCAAACATGGGCGTGTGATCAACGAGGCTTGTCGTGTGTGATACACGGGCCAGACCGAATTGGGCCATGTGGGCCACATGGGTGCGTGGGCCTACACGGGCAAACAATATGGGCTTGTAGGCCCATTTGCACTATTTGACTGCTAAGGTTGCACGGGTCGCCCGAGTCAACTGTGGACTTACTGTAGGGTCAGGAAGCTTACCTAGACCTCTAATTGATTGAAAAGACTATATGACTGATATGAAAAATATGATGATGTTCCACTAATTTAATACTGTATGCCTTGATTACATTCATGATATCATGTTATAGCATGTCATACCTGTATATTGCATTGCATTGGGTTGGGGGTTTATATTATTCAGAGGAAGTATACTGTAAGGCCTCGAGCCTAATTTACTGGTAGCTCAACTGCAAACCACTATTTAGTGCCGTATTCGGTACTTTTTAGAGCATAGGGATGGGTAGGTTGATTATATCCCCACATGGAGTGTAGGGTTGGACGGAGTTGGAGTGTAGAGGCTGGCTAGGTAGGATTTGATACTATATATATGTTACTGTACTGAATATTGATACTGTATTAGGCCAAGGCCCAAATGCATGACTGCTTCTTTATTGTAATGGGCTAAGGCCCTAACTGAAACTGAAACTGTTATTGAAATAGGCTTAAGCCCAAACAATGATTACATGATGTCCGCTTGCTTATATGGGAATTACACACTGAGTTTTCGTAAACTCACATTTCTACTTTATTTGTACAGGTAATCCCCAGAATTAGAAAGATCGGAGCGGCAGAGGACTCAGCAATGACCACACGACCCCTTTTTACACTATTTCATACTTAATTAGATTTTTAAAGTTTTATTTGGGGTATTTTGCTGTAATAATGGCCACTATGGATTTTTGCTTAAAATTTGGATTTTATACTACTTTATATTTTATATCTGCTAGAGGTAGGTAAAACACTGTGTTTTAGCAAAATACCTACAAGACACAAACTGTTTTAAAAAGCTTCCGCAACGTATAAAGTTTTGAAAACTAACGACTGAATCAAAACCATGACTTTGCAAATTAATCGAAGATAATGACTAGTTCTAAACGAACACTGTTTTAATCTAAGTTACGATTTTTTTTCAACACAAGCTACAGTTTTCAAACACATTATCGTGCGACACATCGCTAGATTCGACCATAACATCCAGGCAGGGTTTGGGGTGCTTCATCCTTGATGAAATTGAGAAACGTTTTCTAAAAATGATAAAGTTGAGATGACATCACTTCTGACTTCTTTGATGTCTATGAAGTATAAAGGTCAAGGAAACGTAAGGGAGTACATTATGGCGATGTTCCATACTGCTTCAATACTTAAGGCACTTAAGATCTAGCTTTCTGAGGAATTGTTTGTTCTTATGGTTTTGGTATCGCTTCCTGCACAGTTTGATCAATTTAAAATTAGTTATAACTGTCAAAAGGATAAATGGACCCTAAATGAGCTCATTTCTCATTGTGTGCAAGAGGAAGAAAGGTTAAAGCGTGATAAGTCTAAAAGTGCTCATTTGGCCAATGCCCCTAAAGACAAGGGCAAGAAAGAAATATCAGAATGAAGCTACTAAGGGTCCAACTCAAAAGAAACAACAACAAGCTATAGAGAGTTGGTTCTTTTGTAACAAGTTTGGACACGTAAAGAAAGAATGTACCAAATATCATGCTTGGCATGCAAAGAAAGGTATAATTCTTAATTTGGTCTGTTATGAGATTAGTTTAGCTTCAGTACCTAGAAACACTTGGTGGATAGATTCTGGTGCTACTCCTCACATAAGTGTTTCTATGTAGGGTTGCCTAAGTTACCAAAAGCCAAGTGATGGAGAAAGAGACATCTTTGTGGGCGATGGAAAATCGGTAGAAGTAGAAGATTGGGCCTTTTAGGTTGTTATTAGGAACTGGTTTTTATTTGGATTTAAAAGACACTTTTATTGTACCGTTATTTAGACGGAATTTAGTTTATGTTTCTTCGTTGGACAATTTTAGATATTATTGTTCATTTAGAAACAATCAATAAATTTGTCTTTAAATTCAAATGTTATTAGAATTGGTTATTTAAATACTTATAACAACCTTTATTTGCTAGAAACAGTTGCATCCTATTATGAAACCTTGCATGTGGAATCACGTGGTATTAAACACAAATTAAATAAGGAAAATTTAGCATCATTATGGCATAGGCACTTAGGTCATATCTCAAAAGTTAGAGTTGAATGCCTTGTGTCCGATGGTATTTTAAAGTCCATTGACTTCACAGAATTTGATGCCTGTGTCGATTGTATTAAGGGAAAACAGACCAAAACCAAGAGATAGGGTGCCAACAGATCTTCAGACGTCTTAGAATTAATTCATACAAATATTTGTGGGTCATTCCCTACGGCATCCTGGAATACTCAACAATATTTCATAACATTCATAGACGATTACTCACGTTATGGGTACCTATATCTCATTCATGAGAAATCTCAGTCTTTAGACATGTTCAAAACTTATAAAGCTGAAGTTGAGAATCAACTCAACAAAAGGATTAAAAACGTCAGATCTGATCATAGTGGTGAGTACTACAGTAGATATGATGGCTTAGGTGAACAATATCCAAGACCATTTGCGAAATTCGTAGAGGAATGCGGTATTGTCCCACAATACACCATGCTAAGATCGCCTAGTATGAATGGTGTAGCTAAAAGACAAAATAGAACTCTTAATGATATGGTAAGGAGCATGATTGCTCATTCTACCTTACCTGAGTCCCTCTGGGGAGAAGCATTAAAGACAGCAGCTTACATTCTAAATAGAGTACCCAATAAAGTAGTTGCAAAAACACTTTATGAGTTTTGGACAAGTCAAAAGCCTAGTCTAAAGCACTTTCACATTTGGGGATGTCCAGCTGAGGCAAAGCCTTATAGGCCACATGAAAAGAAATTGGACTCCAAAACAGTAAGCAGCTACTTTATTGGTTATTCTGAGTGATCTAGGGGCTATAAATTTTATGATACCATAATAAGGAATATTTTTGAGACAGGAACTGCAACATTTATTTAGGATGTTGAGTTTGGAGGGAGAAATAAGGTTAGAGACATTGCTTTTGAAGAGGAATTAGATTCTAACTCAATTACTACTATCACTTTTGACGATGTTCAGGTTCTGATACCTATCATTGATCAAGAAGTGAATCTAGAACCTCTGCTAGACAATGTTGAACAACTCCCCATTCAAAATGAGGTAATTGTTCCAGAAGAACAAACTCAACAACCTCAAGAACAAGTGCCATTAAGGAGGTCCACAAGAGAAAGGAGAAATGCTATTCGAAATGATTATATTGTATTTCTCCAAGAACATGAGAATGATAATGTAATGATGGAAGATGATCCAATCAACTTCCATCAAGCCATGAAAAGTTCTAATTCTCAAAAGTGGATTGATGCCATGAAAGATGAGTATAAATCTATGCAAGACAATAAAGTTTGGGAACTTGTCCCATTACCTGCAGGTGCAAAACCAATTGGTTGTAAACGGATATTTAAAACCAATAGGGATGCAAATGGTAATGTGGAGAGGTATAAGGCGCATCTTGTATCTAAAGGATATACTTAGAAAGAAGGTATTAATTTTATAGAGACTTTCTCTCCAGTTTCATCGAAAGACTCCTTCAGGATAATCATGGCTTTTGTTTCTCATTTTGATCTTGAGTTACATCAGATGGATGTTAAGACTGTGTTTCTTAATGGCGACATTGAAGAAACAATTTATATGGTGCAACCAGAAAATTTTGACTCGGAAGACTCAAAGAATATGGTTTGCAAATTGACAAAATCCATCTATGGACTCAAACAAGCTTCTCGTCAATGGTACCACAAGTTTCATCAAATAATTATTTCATTCAATTTTGAGATGAATATGGTTGATGATTGTGTGTATCACAAATTCAATGGGAGTAAGTACATATTTTTGATTCTATATGTTGATGACATTTTGCTTGCCACTAATGATATAGGCTTATTGCACGAAACTAAGAGGTTTTTATCTAAACATTTTGAGATGAAAGATCTTGGGGATGCCTCTTTTGTTTTAGGAATTTAGATACATCAAGATAGTTCTCGACGTATTCTTGGATTATCACAAAAGAGCTATATCGATAAAGTACTCAAAAGGTTTGGCATGCAAAGTTGTAGACCAGGTGACACCCCTATCGCTAAATGAGACAAATTTAGTCTTACTCAATGCCCTAAAAGTAACCTTGAAATTTAGGAAATGCAAAAGATTCCCTATGCATTAGCTGTTGGGAGTTTAATGTATCTCAAGTATGTACGCGTCCAGACATTGTACATTGTTAGGATGTTAAGTAGATATTGAAGCAACCCTGGTATAGACTATTGAATAGTAGCCAAAAAGGTTTCATAGAACAAAAATTTACATGCTTACTTATAAGATATCAAATCTTTTAGAGGTCGTAGGGTATTCTGATTCTGATTTCTCTAGGTGCCAAGATAGTAGGAAATCTACATTAGGCTATATTTACCTGTTAGCTGAAAGAGATATATCTTAGAAAAGTGTCAAACAGACACTTGTAGATTCGTCCACTATGGTAGCAGAGTTTGTAGTATTCTATGAGGCATCAAACAATGGAATATGGTTGCGAAAATTTTTCATAGGGCTGCGCATTTTGGAGAATGTAAAAAGACCACTCAAATTATTTTGTGACAATAAGTCAACAGTGCTATATTCCAATAACAACAGGAGTTCATCTAAGTCAAAGCATATTGACATAAAATTCCTAGTTGTAAAAGAAAGAGTGCAAAATGGTCAAATGTCCATAGAGCACATTGAGACAAACTCCATGATGGCGAATCCACTCACAAAAGGTTTACCACCCAAGGTCTTTCATGAGCACACTGCTCACATGGGTGTTACATTGTTTGAGGGTATCATGATTTAGTGGGAGTTTATATTTTATTTATTTTCAGACATTTATGTATTTGGTTATTTTCTAATCAGAAATGAAGTATTCAGTTTATTCACTCTGTTTATTGTTTTGAAACTGACCTCGCTTAAGGTTAAAGAGGACCAGTTGAAAATAGACATGTTTAGATCATATTGCATGTAATTTCCATGCTACACATCCATACTTGATCTATGTCATTTGGTTGTTTAATGTACGTGATCATGGATGGATTCAGTTACGATATATGCAACAAAAGTAGCCTTGGTTCTATGGTAACATAATTAATAGACGAGATTGTTCGGAATACCTTTTGGATATGATAGTAAAATTTTGAGCTCATAAGGTTATATAATGACATGTAATTATAGAGTAATTAGTATATATATATGTGTGCGTGGTCCAAGTGGGAGATGTTGGAAAATATGGGCATCACATATATAACAAAGGTAATTACATGTTATTATTTACTATCATGATAGGTTAGCCCAAATTAAAAGTGATCTAATTTGGTTAGAATTTTATTGGGCTTTAATTTTTAAATAAATTATGGGTTAAATATGTGTAAACTCTAGTAATTGAGTTCTAATCAAATTCTAATTAATGATGGGCTAATTAGAAATTGATTAGAACTAATATGCCAAGGTTATAAATATTAAGGTTATAGTCCCCAAAATTATACACAAGATATCTTTTCTAATATCACATCATTAGGAAAGAGAGAGCAAATATTCTTTGAATTTCTTATGTACTAATTTGGAAGATCAAATCCCCAAGATCCAGTAAAATTTCAAGGAATTCATGGATTCAGGTACACTTCCGCATCTAGTTTTGTTCTTAGTTTATTCTTGATGATTTGACATGATAGATCCTGGTTTATTCAGTTTTATTTTTAATTTTATTTTACAAATCTAACAGAACTTCCTTCAGCTATGCCCTCTTCTTTAAGGTGACTGAAGAAGATGTACTTAGAGAGAAAGATTTGGGAAGAAAAATTGGGAGGAATTTCGTTCCCAAACACGCCTATGTATATACTCCATTGGCACAGTCTCCACAGACCATTGTTGCCACTCAATCCTAACAATTATGTTTCCCACTATAGAACCAACCGGTTCAAATCTAATTAAACCAAGTTTGAAATTTAATTATCCCCAACTAGCCACTCAAGTTTCTAAATATCTCATTAAAGCCCTCAAATTCCCTTCTCCATCCAATTGGCTCCCAGGTTTTCTTTTAAGTTCAGATCCTCATGGGTCCGAATGTGACATATATAGTGTTTGTATGAATTGTTTTGATTATGTTCAATGTGGGATATCAAAATATATTACTAGAATGAAAAAAATTATGAAATACTTTAATTATGTTATGTGAAATGGTAAATGGATAAAAAGAATATGTTGTATATGGTAAGTGGTACATGTGATTTGATGATGAATTGGATTATAGTTGTGATTATGATCAAGTAATGATATGTACTAAATTGCAAAATGAAGTGTGATAAACGATCGTTATGTGATAGTACAATGTACAGGGTATGAAAATGCATATGTGACTGAATACAGGGTATGAATATGTGAGTAAGATGATTACATGTATGGAAATACTTATATATATAATTGATGCTCATGTAAACTTAGTAAAAGGTTAGAATAAGATTGGCATGCCAATAGAGTTTTATATGCGCTTGTACGAGATATGTGATTATACGGAGATCGTTACAGATTATATAAGGATCCAACATTCGTTACGAATCATCAAGTATTATATGTCTGGTCTTAAACCTTGGTGTGGTGGAGGGATGTATATGCATATGAGAATGGATTTGATGCCTAAGGGGTTTGCACTTCTGTGCTCTAGTTTGGTGTAGTTAAAACTCTTACGAGCTATTTGGTGTGGCGTATTTTACGCGTGTATCCGAGTCTATTTTACTAGGGTTTCATCGGATGTAACATTATATTTGAAATTGAAAAACTTAAAAAATAATGAAATAGATAAATAATAGAATATAGTATCGAAATGAATATGAATGAGTCGATAGACTCTAAAAAGAAATTCAGACGATATGTTAAATGGATTTTGATATGAAATGAACTTGATATTGAATGTCATAATGAATGGATTATGAATGTTTTAAATTGTGAATTGGTATTGATAGCTAAATGCCTTAAGATAGGTTTTGGTATGTGTAATTGGATTTGATTATTATTTTGCTATGATAGTTGAATTAGTTTGCCTTGATAATTGTAAACCTTCATATGTAATTGATTATATATTTGTGTTACAATATAGAATATGTATTAATCGGCATTGAGATTATAAGTATCATGGCAAGTTATAAATGTTACATTATGTTATATTATCTTGAATCATGAAAGTACCATTGAGGTTTATCGCTTAGTGTATGGTTTTTTGTTTAATGTGTAGGTGCATGTATTTCTTAAAGCCCCGGAAAGTGAAATCAGCATCTTGAACGTCATTTTCAACTCAACAAAGTTTGTATAGTTCATTTTATATTTGTCTTGTGGTATGTACCTAAGGATACTTAGCCAAATATTTCAAATGGTTAAGTTTGTACATATTGTGATCATATGAAATGCTTAGAGTTCATGCTTATATAAGAAAATGCAATGTTTAAATATTGTGTTTTGAATATGCTCATATGGTGAATGGTTGAACTAGAGTCTTAAGGTTAATGGTTATGCAATTGATGTGATACTTGGCTAGTTTTTGTATTATAAATGATTGAAGTTATAATTTGGTAGTTAATGTTTTTTTGAAGTATCATTTTGTCACATTTTGGCTTGATTTTGTGTGTGTGTATGTGATTTCAGGTCATTTAGACATGTAACAGGTTGATTTTTGAAGTAACAACTTGTCACGTCACAACGGCGTACCCCCAACGTCGCGACGAGAAACGTCCCAAGGTTCATGTTGCGATAACATAGCCTCGAGGTCACAATGAACCTAAGTCAGAGAATCACATCATGAAGACAAAACCCCCGAAATTGCGATGTCAACTAGAAATTTTGTAATCTTTACAATTTGATCCATTTCAACCTCGGGGTAACAAAAGAGCTTTCATAAGCTCCTATAAGATCCATAAATGATTGTGTCTTGTTTAATACACATTATTTGCTTGTGTTTAAATGCATAATGATGTTGGATTGAATATTATTTATTATAGTTGCTTCAGCAACTAATGTGGCATCCTGTAGCTCGAACCTAACGATCGGGTCGGGTATTGGGTGTTACACGTACAATTTTGTTACTCAACTTTTAGGATGTTTTCATTTTAGTCACCTAAGAATTAAATCTTTATTGGCGGTTGACTATACACACCAAATCATGTTTACACTTTCATTTTGGTCACCCAACTTCTACGTCGCTTTTATTTTGATCATCATTATTGTTTAAATGTAACGCTCCTAACCCGAATCCGTCACCGGAATAGAGTTACGGAGCATTACCGGAGTTACCGATTCATTTATCAGATATTTCATTAATCCGATATCTTTTCTTTTCCACGTTCAAGTCTCGTATTCAAGTCATCTGGATCTTTATAAAGAAATTTGATCATCGTTTTCATTTATTTCATGTTATAATACATTCAACTAATGCTCTAAACAAAATTATCATTTTACCCCTAAACTTTTAATTAATGAGGATTTCATCCTTAGGTTAAAATAAAATAAAATTATTGCAATTTAATCCTTATTTCCAGCCGTTATTCTCACACAAATTGATAACAACCTATGAATTCTATAAAATGTCATAATTTTCCATAATTTCAACACTTTTCAATTTAATCCTTAAAACATGTTTTTCCCTGATCTTGAGCTAAATTAATAATTTCATTCAATTTTGTAATTTAAATAATAAAATAATCCATTTCATGCAAATTGGTCATTTCTAACATATTTTTTTTACAAAATTGCCCATAAAATTTTACTTTTATTCAATTTAGTCCATGAGCCTAAAACATACAAATTAGCCATGCTAGCTGAATATTCATACATATTTTCCTCCTCCTCCTCTCCATTCCACATCCTTAATTTATATAACATGCAACAAGTAACATTATCAATAATTTCACTATTTACTTATGTATATTCAAAACTGTCCATTTGCGTCATAGTCACTAAATTATTTATATCTTCAGCTACAGAACTCGAAATTAAGATCTGCTACTTTTCCCTAAAACTAGACTTACTTATCTTATTACCATAAAATTTTCAGAATTTTTAGTTTAGCTAATAAGTACAGTTTATTCTTTAAAGTTGCCCCTGTTCTGCTGTCTGACAATTCCGACCATTCTTCACTAAGAATTAATTATCTCATCGTACGAGATTCGGATGAAGTTCCCACTTATTTCTATTGAAAATAGACTCTTTAAGGATTTTAAACATATAAATTTAATCTCTTAATTATTTTTATCCAAGTTTTGATGATTTTCCAAATTCAGAACAGGGGAACCCAAAATCATTCTGACATTGTCTTACAAAACTTATTATATCTCATGATTTACAATTCTATTGCTTACACCGTTTCTTCTATAAGAAACTAGACTCAATAAGCTTTAATTTCATAATTTATTCATCCTTTAATTAAATTTCTACCATTTTTAGAGATTTTTCAAATTTAGACTATTGCTGCTGTCCAAAACTGTTTTAGTGCAAAATGTTGATTTTCATTTTGCCCCAAATTTCACAGTTCATACAATTCAGTCCTTACTTAATTAACCCCTCAATTAAACTAATTTTCTCAATTAATACTTTTCCTAGACATTATAAGTTATTTCATAACTATTGAAATTCAAAATTTCTACATAAAACTCTAACTTCAAACTCTTTTACAATTTAGGTCCCAAACATTCACTTTCTATTCAATCCTTTCAATAAAATCAGCATATAAACAATTTAAAGCTCTAATTCTATATCAAATCATCATATACTTCCAGCACATATTCATAGAAACTTTCAATTTCTTTCATAGAATTAAGAACTAATGAATTCAACAAATGGACCTAGTTGTAAAAGTCACAAAAACACAAAAATTCCAAGAAATAATCAAGAATTGAACTTACTTGCAGTAAAAATATGAAAAACCAGCTTAAGGGAACTCTTCCATGGTGTTTTTGCTGATGAGAATGCAGAAAAATAAAGAGAAATCTAGATAATTCCACTTTAGTCCTAGCTTTATTAAGTAAATTTTGCAATTTTCAATTTTGCCCTTATTTTCTTAGTGATTTCATGCTCTTGCCGTCCAGCCCAAATAGACCTTGGGTCTATTTTCCTTTTAAACCCTCTTTCTTTTATCATTTAAGCTATTTAATCATTTATCACAATTTTGCATTTGATACAATTTAGTCCTTTTTGTTCAATTAGCTATCAGTACTTTAAAATTTCTTGACGGAACTTTAATACTAACTTATTAACACTCCATAAATATTTATAAAAATATTTATGGCTCGATTTAAAATTCTCGAGGTCTCGATACCTCGTTTTCAATTCTAATTATTTTAATATATATCTATTTGTACATTTCACTATTTCAAAATTTTTCCTAACTTCACATTTAACTTATAATCACTAAATTAATAATATTTCCTACTCATTTGTCGGATTTAGTGATCTCGAATCATTGTTCCGACACCACTGAAAATTAGGCTGTTACAACTCTCCCCCACTTTAGGGATTTTCGTCCCCGAAAATCTTACCAGAAGAAGTTGCTTTCAACACTCATAAAACACCTTTACTAACTTCTCAGAATCACAATTTGATTTAACCTCGAATGTCTTTTTCCATTCACCTTTGAACTCTAGAACACAATGTTGGAACATACTGTCAAAATTCTAAATTACCCTCTCAAGGATACATATACTCAGCTGATTTGTCAAATGAAAACTCTGTACCTACTGAAATGATCATACAGATCTTTCTTTGTCAAATGAACAACCATAAACTAAATAACATTTTCCTTTTTGATGTTAATGACAATCCCAATTCGAAATCTATAGTCATTCTATCTCATAACACACTAGTATTATCATTGACTGCAATAATCCTAAATGTTCTTAATGTTCGGCTTACTTGCTAACAAATAGACATCTGAACATGAACTCAAAGATATTATGTAACACTCATGCAATCACTAGTACATCTAACTCACAAGAAGATAATAAAGATCTTGATAATTTCTCAAAGAAAGCCAAAAGAAAAACACTACTTACCGACTCTGGACTTCCATCATAACAGAGATAATATATTTCCCGCATGTATAAAACAAAATCATAATCAGTAGAAACATAAGAATAGTCTCACATAATTTTTTACCATTAACTTCATTTCCAACATATTAAAATAGAATTCCAAGAAGATGGAGAAATGACGATCATAAACCGACCAGACCAATAGGGCTTTCGTCTAACATCATAATTAACTAGCATTCTCAAAACATCAGAACTCCACCAGAGACTGAACAACCACACACACATATCTCTGAGGATAAAAGAATATATAGAATACCCAGAAAAGATGATCATATTCGTTTCAACTGTAACTATCACACACAGACATCTTTACTACTCAATTATCATTTTTTTTTACTAATTTTGTCATCATGATCCCCGCATCATTCCATTCACTAACGAAAACCAATTCGGGAAAAATTTCAGCAAACACATACTTCAGACATTGTATCTGAATAAATCGACTAGCCGAGGTTAACTTTTTCTTTAACCGTGACATTACGTAATCTGAATAATCTTTAGAATAATCTGATATCTTTTTTTTAAACTGTATTCACTTGTCAAACTATTTTCAACTCCGTCTGCATTATTAATTATTCCATTACTGTACTCATTAGTTTCACATTTGTTTACTTATTCAACATTTTTTTTTGTAAATTTTCATTATAAAATACTACATTGGTAAGAGGGTGAGGTCGTAAAGCCTCTAACTGAGTTCTCATAAATACACACATATAACTTAGCGTTTATCATCAACATCATATCATCACAATTGCATAATTCACTTCAAACAAATTAACATACATGATTATGTTACACGAACTTTTCAATTATCCATTTCAAACTAGTGTACTTAAACATACATTCCATGAATTTTGAGTAAATTTACTCATAGCATTTACTTAACCAATCAAGTCAAACACATAATATCATATGAATGCCACACAAACATAGATAAGTTTATCACAATATAAACTTTCATTTCATTCACGTTTCATCATTTCTCAACTTTTGATTATCTCATTTCGTACATTGTCACATACATATCATGAACTTCTATTCTTACATTTCTAAGTTCCTTCTCATCATAAACACATTTCAAATATCTCAATATCACTAACTCATACTTCTCTTACCATATACATAATTTAAATTTAACATTTAATAATAAATAATTTGAATTATAGTAATATAATCGTACGTTGAGTATGTTTGTACTCAGTGGTATTACCATAATTCAAATTATAAATGCTATAATAAATAATAGACATCAAACATGTAACAATATAACTCATATGTGTTAATTATGCTTTAATTTCATATCTCGGCAATAGTCTTTCATTAAATGGCATCATATATCATCTATATTATCTTTAATCAATTCATGAACCTTTGGTTCAAGCTTTCAATCTCATATCTCTATTTCAATTCACAATTCACATTTCTTTTCATAATTCCACTTTTTCACACTTTCTATAGTTTAATCGATCAAATTCATTCGATTTTCTCATTTCATTTACTCAACCCTATTAACATAACTCGGACTCGGATGGATATACGGATCCAACCAAACACACCAGTAAGGTACATTGTACCTAAAACGGTACATAGTACCTGATCAGAATACGACACATAAGTGCCTGAAATACGACACATAAAGTGCCTGATCAGTAAAGCCGACAAATCCCGTACACTTCTAGTTCCTATGGTATGCCAATTATATCTGACTAGTCCGACAAGTTAATAGGGAATTCAATTCTCATTTCAATTTCACTTAATATTCATATTTACCCCTATTAACAAGACTCGGACTTTGGCGGATACACGGATTCCATCCAAACACACCAAAATGTCCAACCAAAACACACCAGTATAATCCTCCAAAACACACCAGTATCATATAATCCTCCCAAACACACCAGAATAATATAATCCATCCAAAATACACCAGAATAGCACAAAGTGCCTCTTCGGATAAATCCGATCAGCATATCCAAATCTCATCTCCAAATCCCTTCTCAAAATCCTATGGCATGCCAACTATATCCGACTCAGTCCGGTACAGTTAATAAGGTATTCAATCACTTTCCAGTTTCCAATCAATACACATTTCAATTAATCACATATTCATATCAATTTCATCACATTCCCGATCAATAAAATTTTCAAATATAACATATATCCAAAATTCTATTTCCACATCAATCACATATATCCATACAAATTTAATTCAATATTGATACTTACCTTAAAATTTTACTTACTATACACATAAATTTAAATATAACATTTATTCATACCTTTATGAGTTCCGACTCATCATAATCTACTTTTTCTCACATATTTGAGTACCGCTTTCAACATTATCGTAATTAGCTCGGTTGGGAAAGTATCTCTATCTTTAAGTAAAATAAATCTCATCAGAGCTGGAAGATATTAAATTATCTTATCACAAGTTATATAATGGCATGTATTTCTAGACTTCATATATGCTACGTTCGGTCCGAGAACCGACTAAACCTTAGCTCTGATACCAATAAATGTACGCCCCTAACCCGAATCCGTCACCGGAATAGAGTTACGGAGCATTACCGGAGTTACCGATTCATTTATCAGATATTTCATTAATCCGATATCTTTTCTTTTCCACGTTCAAGTCTCGTATTCAAGTCATCCGGATCTTTATAAAAAAATTTGATCGTCGTTTTCATTTATTTCATGTTATAATACATTCAACTAATACTCTAAACAAAATTATCATTTTACCCCTAAACTTTTAATTAATGAGGATTTCATCCTTAGGTTAAAATAAAATAAAATTATTGCAATTTAATCCTTATTTCCAGCCGTTATTCTCACACAAATTGATAACAACCTATGAATTCTATAAAATGTCATAATTTTCCATAATTTCAACACTTTTCAATTTAATCCTTAAAACTTGTTTTTCCCTGATCTTGAGCTAAATTAATAATTTCATTCAATTTTGTAATTTAAATAATAAAATAATCCATTTCATGCAAATTGGTCATTTCTAATATATTTTTTTACAAAATTTCCCATAAAATTTTACTTTTATTCAATTTAGTCCATGAGCCTAAAACATACAAATTAGCCATGCTAGCTGAATATTCATACATATTTTCCTCCTCCTCCTCTCCATTCCACATCCTTAATTTATATAACATGCAACAAGTAACATTATCAATAATTTCACTATTTACTTATGTATATTCAAAACTGTCCATTTGCGTCATAGTCACTAAATTATTTATATCTTCAGCTACAGAACTCGAAATTAAGATCTACTAATTTTCCCTGAAACTAGACTTACTTATCTTATTACCATAAAATTTTCAGAATTTTTGGTTTAGCCAATAAGTACAGTTTATTCTTTAAAGTTACCCCTGTTCTGTTGTCTGACAGTTCCGACCCTTCTTCACTAAGAATTAATTATCTCATCGTACGAGATTCAGATGATGTTCTCGTTTATTTCTATTGAAAATAAACTCTTTAAGGATTTTAAAAATATAAATTTAATCCCTTAATTATTTTTCTCCAATTTTTTATGATTTTCCAAAGTCAGAACAGGGGAACCCAAAATCATTCTGACATTGTCTCACAAAACTTATTATATCTCATGATTTACAATTCCATTCCTTACACCGTTTCTTCTATAAGAAACTAGACCCAATAATCTTTAATTTCATATTTTATTCATCCTCTAATTAGATTTATACAATTTTTGGAGATTTTTCAAAGTTAGACTATTGCTGCTATCCAAAACTGTTTTAGTGCAAAATGTTGATTTTCATTTTGCCCCAAATTTCACAGTTCATACAATTCAGTCCTTACTTAATTAACCCCTCAATTAAACTAATTTTCTCAATTAATACTTTTCCTAGACATTATAATTTATTTTATAACTATTGAAATTCAGAATTTCCACATAAAACTCTAACTTCAAACTCTTTTACAATTTAGGTACCAAACATTCACTTTCTATTCAATTCTTTCAATAAAATCAGCATATAAACAATTTAAAGCTCTAATTCTATATCAAATCATCATATACTTCCAGCACATATTCATAGAAACTTTCAATTTCTTTCATAGAATCAAGAACTAATGAATTCAACAAATGGACCTAGCTGTAAAAGTCACAAAAACACAAAAATTTCAAGAAATAATCAAGAATTTAACTTACTTGCAGTAAAAGTATGAAAAACCAGCTTAAGGGAACTCTTCCATGGTGTTTTTTCTGATGAGAATGGAGAAAAATAAAGAGAAATCTAGATAATTCCACTTTAGTCCTAGCTTTATTAAGTAAATTTTGCAATTTTCTAATTTTGCCCTTATTTTCTTGGTGATTTCATGCTCTTGCCGTCCAGCCCAAATAGACCTTGGGCAAGGTCTATTTGCCTCTTAAACCCTCTTTCTTTTATCATTTAAGCTATTTAATCATTTCCCATAATTTTGCATTTGATACAATTTAGTCCTTTTTGTTCAATTAGCTATCAGTACTTTAAGATTTCTTGACGAAACTTTAATACTAACTTATTAACACTCCATAAATATTTATAAAAATATTTATGGCTCGATTTAAAATTCCCGAGGTCTCGATACCTCGTTTTCAATTCTAATTATTTTAATATATATTTTTTTTGTACATTTCACTATTTCAAAATTTTTCCTAACTTCACATTTAACTTATACTCACTAAGTTAATAATATTTCCTACTCATTTGTCGGATTTAGTGATCTCGAATCACTGTTCCGACACCACTGAAAATTAGGCTGTTACAGTTTAAATCTTGATTCGAGTAAAAAAAGGTTAAGAATTAAAATGAAAAAAAGGTAGAAACTAAAACAATGCATTAAAAATATGTCAAATTGTACTTGTTTATCCTCTTTCCAAAAGTTCTACTTTTTTTTCAATATTAAAATTTTAAATTTCAAGATATCGAAATCAATTAAATAAATTGTTGAATTTTTTTTATCCCTTAATAATCTTAAACCGATTTGTTACTATAATATTGAAAGTAATTAATTTAATCTCCTAAAATTTTAAATTTTATTTTATGTTTCCAAAATATTCTTAACGAAATCAACGTCAAATAACTCATATTTAATAATTGTCTAGGAAACTTAATTTTTTTTTATTATATAATCTTGAATCTTCCTTACTAAGCTAAAAGCAAAGAGAAATCCTTACATTAATTAAATTAATTTATTGTTATTCATTTGGGTAAAGAAGTGATTAAAATAATTTTGGGTTTTGTTTGGCATGGAAGATAAACTTAATTATTTTAATTAATTATAAGGATTTTACATATAAACTTAATTATTTTAATTAATTATAAAGATTTTACTTTACTTTTAGCTTAACTAGAATGATTCAAGATCATATAATCAAAAGATATTTGGGTTTTGTTGATAATTATTAAAGGTGAATCATTTGATTTGATTTTAATTTGGAAACATAAAATAAAATTTAAAATTTTAGGAGATTAAATTAATTAATTTCAATATTATATTAACAAAACGGTTGACACGATCAAGAGATAAAAGTTCCAACAAACTATTTAATTGATTTTAATGTTTTGAAATTTCAAATTTCAATATTAAAAAAAATTAAAAGTTCTAGGAAAGGGGAAAACAGTACACAATTTTTATGTGTTGTTTTAGTTTCTACCATTTTTTTTACTTTAATCTTAATTATTTTACCCAAATCAAGACCTAAAAAAATGGTGATTAAAAGGAAAATACTCTAAAAATTGAGTGACGAAATTGTAAGAAGTTTTTTAAATCAAAATGAGAAAGCACTAAAAATTACATAACTAACTAGATAATTTAGTCTAAATATATTTATTATATAATTCTATGTTTCACCCATGTATCATAATTTACTATATAATTATATATACTACCATATATAAAAAAGCATTCATTTTATGAAACATAGCCATGGTTTTTCTTAACGTTATTAATAGTTAAATTTTATTTTTAGTTCACCTATTTTTTAAAATTATATAAAATATTATATTTTAATTTTGTCCCTTATACTATATTTAAAAAATTTTTTTATATTTTAATTTTTTTACATAATTTAATACCTCAACATTTATATTATTAATTAACATAATTAATGTAAAGACTTTATTTTAATTAAAATGCTGGCATAAATTTTAAAATTTATTAACACCATTAAGATTCTTTGTTAAATTTAAATTCATTACAATGTACTTTTTTATCAAATAGCTATCAAGTGACAATTTCTTTTTAGAATATTACACCAATAAATTTAATAAAAAAATTTAATAGTGCTAACAACTAAACCTGAATTCTTAAATTACAAAAATAAGACTAAATTTTTAAAAATAAAAAGCATGAAAACTAAATTTCAAATATACAAAGTACAAAAATTTACAATATTGTAACCTTTAAATTTAACTCTATAACCATACTAGTATAGTTTACAAATATATATATGTATATATATACTAGCATATATTTATTTTGCGGGCACAAAGGCAATAAAAGAAATACAAAATTTGCTAACACTATACAAAAATAATTTAAATGTGACATAAATGACTAAATAAGTCATATAGGCCAATTTTGAGAGAAAGCTTATTCAACTAGGTAAGCTTTCCATGCACATGTTAAGAAAGCTTGCCTGACACATTTCCTTTTAAGTTGTAACTTCTGACTTTTTTTTAATATAATTAGTTTCTTTAGTCAAATGTTAATAGTTTCTTTTGACTTTATACGTGAGTGTGAGAGAAATCGAATATGAGACTCAAAAGACAAAACTACTAACAATTAACCATCTGATCAAAAAAATTAATTATATTTAAAAAGTCAAAATTTGTAACTTCAAGAAAAACACGTCCAGCTAAGCAAGTTTTTTCCTTAAAATCGTCCTAAATAATTTTAAAATCGGCCCAGCCTATAGGCCTTATTTAGCATATATAAATATATAAGATTTAAAAGAAAAAACAAGAGTAAACCATAAAATTGTAATACATCCGTTTCAAATCAGTCCAGGAGCAGGAACATGACAGTATTCCTTGTTTCATCTATACATATGCCCATCCATAATGGTGAGATTAAAAACTTGTCCAACAAGTAAATCAACTTTCTTGAAAACCCCCATATTTTATATAAACATTAAATCAAATACACTTTTCTCCAGTACAAGAGAGAGAGGAGATAGGAATGGGCCTCCGCTTACCAGAATTCCAAAACTTTTAAGTTGCTTAAAACCTAATATAATCGCTTCCTACATTCAGATGTACCGCAGAAGCAAGGCAGTTGTTTTGTTTTGCCATCAGGACCAATAACGCTATCAATTGCATAATTGTAGTCGTATGTAAGTTCCTGTTTGTCACATAAACAGATTATTCTTCATCTTGAAATACAGTTGAAATTTGACAATGTTAAATGTGTGCGCGTGTATATATTATTAAACAAGAAATTGAAGCTAGGGGCTCTTCAAATAATCTTCTTGAAACTAAAAAGAAATTATAGTAATTAGTAGTAGCACCATACTGGAGCTGAAGCGTATACTCAAAGCTGAACAAGAAATGACTACTAGTTTCTGACAAAAATGTTATCACCTTGATTCTGACAAAAATGTTACTCAACTGCATCATACAGGCATGCTGTGGAATACACATGACAACATGTACATCCCCCTCATTTTGGTGTAGAAAGGGAAGGAAAATCGAGTATTTTGATTTTTCCTCTCCCTACTCTTTTATTTGTTTTATTGCTCATTTATTTAGCTTTTGTAGTATATTGGTTATATTGCCCAACATCATTATTTGGGCTTTAATTCCACGATTAAGTATGGTTCTGAAAAATCCATATAAAACCATGAAATTTCAAATACAAAATGCACCATATTCCAGGATAAATCTGAAAAATAAATAATAAGAAATATTATGGGGACTAACCTGCATTCGAGGAATATCATCTGCAGCAAAGAGGACTATACGGGCAAGTCTAACATCATGGTGAGAGCTTAGAATGCACTGAACAAAGAGGTTAGGATCACAACTGTGATTAATAAATCTAGCAACATTTCCAAAGGAGCTGGCATCTATGCAAAACTCAGGCTCAGGTTCACTTTCTAGAGTTCTCTCATCAACTTCATCCACAAGGTTTGACATAGGAAGAGAAACGTCACCTAGGCGTCTCTATCAGAAGAAATGCTTTAGAGAATATACAAAATTAATTCTATGCATGTACAGTAAGGCAAACACATAAAGGAACAAAAAGCATGCAGTGAAAAGAAAAAAAAAAACACAGCATGAAGGCCTAGTATGGATGGACTGCTTGGCATGTGAAGCTAACAAAAGTAGCATCTCAATAATTATAGTTTACAGTCCGTTGCCTATATATAATACACAATAAGTTGAAAGACTATTAGCCTATTTTTGTTTCTATTATCAATTAGCATGTATACCTCAGCACATAAGCTATCAAATCATGATCATACTGCACGTGTATGCTTTCTCATGTTATGCAATTATCAACGATCATGCATGTCAAGCTTTATGAAACTACTTGAGTTATTCCCTTGAACTGTACCTCTCTTCCTCCAATCCCTTTCATAGTGTGCCAGCAATCAATCTCAAATATGTAGTCATTTTCTGAAATATCTTCTAATTCATCATTCTTCCTTAGGATGCCAACATACTCGCAAACTGGTGCGCCAGAAGGAATAAAGTCCAAAGATCTAACTGCCCATCCTTTTTCTTTAGTGCGATAGACCTGTAAGGAATAAAAATGTTTACTAAATGTGCCAATGCAAGTATGCAACTGCATAACCAAATGCACTGCTTCGCAGTTATAGGTGTTATACCTCAAGCTGGTATTTTAGTCCCTGCTGAGATGAACGGTTAACGCACTCAGGCCTACAGCCACAATTTGGACCACATTCAAATACAACATCTTTAGCTTCGAACAATCTGAAAATTATTAAATGGAGAGAAAATGAACTAAAGTAAAGACAGAACGGTCTTGAAGAATAACAAAAGATCAGCCAATTTCAAATGAGTTTTGATCTCATGATCTTGTGGGAATTACCACAACACCTTGGGTTTTGTGGTTAGTTATTTTAACTCGGCAAAACCCTGAATTTTTCAAAGCCATATAATTCAAATCTCACCTGCCACCATCACGAGAAACATATGGAAAGTCACCACCATTAAGTTGAGCACAAGAACATGACCTTGGATTTGTGCACTTTCCTCTACAATTGCACCCAGGAGCATCTGGTGGGATGCTCACATTTTTGGCAACTTTAATGGAATTGATATATTTAAAGCCTACAAAGAAAAACCATTACACAAAAAAAGAGTCAAAAAAAATTACGAAGGAATAAGGAGACAAAGGAATGGAGACATCACATATGGGATATATTAAGGCATCAAATAAAATTTATAGAAGTAAAATCACTTCCTTTATACATAAGCATTCTTTGATATATATTGGTTGCACTTGCATAAACATTTGAGAAAAAAAGAAAGACATCTAGTTGAAATGTATAGAATAGCAATATCATTAAAATATCTTAAAACTAGTTGATGGATTTATAAGAATAATTCTTCAGAATTTTTTTTAATTTAAATGCATGAAATTTCACTGGCCCTTTTAATCCTACCAAGAGAAATGAATAAAGCAAAAATAACAAGAAAAAAAAAATACAATAACCTAAATAAAAAACAATTGTCTCTTATAGTTTTACCACATAAATTGATAATATAAAATGATTAATGTAATAGTCAATTTATGAGGATATCTGTGGATTGTTTTCTCTCAACAAATTTACTTCCAATTTCTATGCATATATTATTAGCTTAGCTGACAATCCAGAGATAAACACAGCCTTTTAACCACAAACAGGAAATAGTTTGCCAGCAAGCAAGGGCATCTAGCCCCATTAGCAAGCATATACCCAACCTTACTCAATATTTCAATTTAACTTGCCTGTTGGAGCCAAAGAAGGATTATAAAAATTAAAAACAGGGATGCATTTATCTTCTTGACCATTTGATAGGTCCTTGCACACAAGCCTTGGGAAAAAAGAAAACATGAAGTCAAATAGTGTGACTAAGGCACATAAAATTGTAGTGTTTGAATTTGACATCTAAGAAATCTATCTAGAAGCATATATATGTGGCAATTCATACCCAGGCAATTCTTGTTGAACTCTAGAAACTTTTCCTCGTACAAAGTGAACCTAAAATAAGAAGTCAAACTAAAACTGAGAATAGTAATATAAGCAAGCTACAGCCTAGTGCAAAACCCATGTCAACGTTACATGCACAAAGCAAGCTTAGCCAAACAATGAAACCCAAGAGAGATGAAGCCTAGGAGATGCTTCCAAGAAAATCCATGAAAAATATAAGCCACTTAATGACTTTTTAGCACAGTATGGAAAGCACTATTCCTCAACCACTAGTGGCTCAAGATATACCATGCTAAAAGGCAAAAAGAGAAAATAAAATGCAGGAAGCGTCTCATTAATAACTCAGGACGGAGTTTGTGTGTGTCCGTGTGTCTATGTGCACATATGTGCATGTGTGTTCCATATTCCTTGTGACCATAGATAAAATAGCCTGTATAAATCCAATGGACTGTGAGCCAAAAGAAAAAAATAAACAAATAAATTACCTGATTCTGGCTTGTTAAATTATCTTGTCCTCGTAGTCGTTTCAACCTGTACTTAAAAACTTTAAAGCCAGAAACACCTTTCTCATCCCAATAGCCAGTAACCTATTAAAAGGAAAAATACAAACTGAGCATAAGCAAATGATAATTAGTTCAATACTAACGATAGAATATCTTGATATTAATTAATAATGTAAAAGAATGTATAAATAATGAACAAGAATTACTAGTTTAAATTGGTACTACTGCATACCATCCCAAGATTCATCCATTATATTCCTAGATTCTCAAATAATAAAACATCTATAATACTCCACAATAGTAAGTGTACTAGAACACACCAATCAAGAAATAGATAAAAAGTGAGGGTAAAACAGAATGGTAAGAGGGCAGTCTCACTTCCAAATTATCATCCTAATTTGATAAAAATATATATATTTCTGAGTGGGGCAAAACCATATATTTATTTTTTCTATTGCCACAATATGAGAAAAATGTAATTTTTGTTTGTAGATGATAGGTAATGCACTAACCTAAAAAAATGTTCTATTGTTTATAGGGGGCGAAAGATAGGAGCATGCACACAAAATTGTTGAAAACAGTGATGTTATCAAACAATGACACTTCATACAAGCAACAAAATACTCCCAAGTCTACACAAACACATCAAGTAAATTTTCAAATGCAGCACATATTTAGTTTTAGAGATCAATTGTATTAAGAATTTTATTTCAAGACTTTAACCTTGTATAAGCCATCATATATGTATACTTTTTTGCTGTAACTATCATCACATTTATGTCCACGAATAACTCTAATGGGCACAGATTGCTTCTTGTTGTTCTGCAAATAGATTACAAGAAAAATGAGTAAAGAAACAATTTAAATTGCAAGTTAAATCAAACATCATAACATGTAGATAACAAAAAACAAGGCAAAAAGTGCAGCTATATCAGTAAACTGAGCTCAGAAAGCACTTTGGTTGAGAAGAGAAGAAAAATACACATACATATGACGGTTAACTTTATTCTAATTGTGTAGCTTCATAAGAGGCTATCAATACTTGCTGAAAGTCTTTTTCAGTTTAGATGGGTAAACATCAATAGGATGGTTTAAACCTTTTAATAATGGCTCAGCTGGTGAATCATTTATTTTACAAGAGCAATATTCAATCCAATCTAAATCTATCCTAAGCTATTAAAACCACTTCAGAATCATTACACATAGTTTTATACTTCTATTGTCATACTAAGAGATTTTATGGAAGTTAAAAAGAAGGGACTTCTACTGGAAAAAAACCACCTATTTGATTTTTTTTTTAACAGGCTGGAGATGACACTAATAAACTAAAAAGAATCACAATAGTCCAACACACAATTAGCCCTACCACCATAACCGTGTTCACAGCAAATGTCAGCTATATATTTTGAGAAATATAATTCAATTACATGATTTATTTATAACGCTTGCACCAAATGACCAGTTTATAAGTGAAAGAACAAATAGCTTTGATACCAAACATAAGGTAGCATACTATAACCTATCATGTCACTAAGGTATGGTTAAATTGCAATAAAAAGTTTAAAAGAATTCTCTAATTGCCAAAATCGGATGTTTCTAAAACTTTCACCTAAAAATAAAGTTTGGAATTTTTGTAAGTCAAGGTTCAAATAACAAGTGAGAGCATTGTTTTTCTTACCATATCTAAGCAAGTTTATATGTGGATATTGAGCAATACATGTCATCTCATAATTATTATGAAAGTAAACCCACTGATTAAAATAACTGCAAATAGTTTAAATTTTGATTAAAGATAAATTTGAAACTTGTAGCCATTACTAATTAATAGTTGAACAGCATTTCAAAAAAAAAAAAAACCTGAACATTTATGTTATAGCAATTAAGCATAGAAAGAGTGCAAACACGATAATGTAAATAATAAAGAAAGCAAGTCACATACTTTAAGAGCCAAATTACCACAACGCATAACTTGATCTCTGAATTGGCGTTTTTTACCAGGTATATCCTTTTCACCTTCACCAGTATAAACAATTTCTTCCCTATTACCAAAATCATCTTCATATTGACCAGACATCACAATTGCAGCAGCGAGAGGGAAGGTATAGCCATTGTACTCCTGAAATGCACCAAGAGATTACTAAAGCAAAGTAGGACTAGAGAAGCTTATAATTCAAATTATTTGCATAGGAAAATTATATAGGAACTTATAGGGGACTTGAATTAATCAGTCTTATATAAAAAGGAATATCTTCAAAAGTAATTAACCAACTAATGTGGTTTAGGGAGAAAACAGCAGCAATACGATAAAACAAAGGCTGAAAATGAGTAAGATAGAATTTGGAATACTTGAAAAACATAGGGTTAGATGAACCTCTAGTTTTTAAGTCTATTCATTAAAAGAACAATGTGGCTGTGAATCTATTTTACAGTACTAAGGTTATAAGTAAAGCTTTAATCCTAGCCCTAAGTCAAAACTCTAAAGATAGCTTATAATTCTGGCCATCCATCCATATGTCTAATAATTAATAAACAAGAATGAAACAATAAAATAGCAAAATAGTAATAGCTCTTTTGTCATCAACTCAAGCTAGATGAAATTAAATCATACCTACTTAAAGTCTTATAATCCCAACTTGAACAAATAAAGTAAAAAAAGAAAATGACAAATAGAGTAGAATGGTCATTACTCCTAGGCAGCACCATTACTAAGCATGTTCATGGGCAGTTATCTCTTGTTATGACAGAGAGTGCAGAATTCTGAACAAGTCAATCTAAGTTGAATACTAACATTGCTCTACCATGTGATAAAACACTTTTATGACTAATAGTTAATAAAATGTGATTTCTAGTTTATCAATAAGGTTAACAGTTTGTGTTAATAAAACTACCATTTCATGCCTGCCTACTCTGCTGCTCCAATGGAAAATAAGAAAAGAAAAACATGGAATCCTTCTGATATTTGATGTAAGCACAAGCAGAAGGTACAATAACCTACTGATTCAACATAAGGTTTTCCAATGTAATCAATTCTCTTCTGTAAGAGTTTATGAAGTCCTACAGCAACCATTTCAGCTCGAGAATAAAAGCGATGCCCAACTTCAATACCTATAAAGAAGCAAAAGAAATTATTTTAAAACAACTCCATTCGGAACTAATTGATATTTCAATATAAATATATATTAGGGAGAACTAAATTCACCAACCAGGTAGATCACCAAAGTATCTCTCATGACACAGAACTTCATTTTTGTTCAACATCTGTCATGAATTTTAAAAAGATAAAATATGTCATACAGACTTCATCAAGCAATATACTGATTATTTTACTGCTGATGTGGTAGCAAATACACAGAAAAGACAACTTTATTCACATTTTAGTGGCGAGTGAATAATAAACAAACTTTACATATCAATCTAATTCGAGCACCAGTTCTCTACATATTGAATGTATTCACATCAATCCTTGCAGACTAATAGCAGGAACAAAATCACAAAAGTATCACATTTTCATTGACTAAAGCAACAAAACGAGAAGAAAACCTAGAATGACAGCTGACTGTAGGCAGTGGGTTGAAAATGAAAATCCAATTCAAAAGCTTCATACAGCATAAATATTGAAAGTATATGTGCAGAGCATTAACCATAAACTTGCCTCAGAAATCGCCTTCAGATCAGGGCGCTTAGTCACACAGCCTTTGTGCTTAGATCGCTTAGCCTGCTTAACATGGCCTTCACATCCTTCTTCTTTCTGTAAATTTGCAGTATTAACAAAACTAATAAAGCATTTTCTTTTCATGTAAAATGAGACTGGAAGAGAAGAGAATATACCGCTATTAGAATCAAGTTGATAATATAGAAAATGAAAAATAAAATAAAACTAGAATTAAACAAAAATCAGGATACAAATTGCCTCTAAACCATAGAACAGTGCCTTTTTTATTGGAGTAACATCATTATGGAATTTAATCAGCAAAAAGAAACAAACTGGGTAACTAGGAGGTAATGTACCCAGATGTATTCAACCAGAGGATATTTAATGCCATATATCAAGACATAGACTGTCATAATTTAATATCTATTTTGCTTTGATGTCCAATAATGTTTTATTGGACAAATTCCTATCGCTTATCACTAGTTTTTTTTCCTGACTTGCTTACTGAATTTCCGCTCATAAAGGTTCCAGGAATCACTTTTAGCTTAAATTTGGTAAGTCATGACAAAGGCCCTTAACATAGAAGAATATAGCTTTAAAGAGTTTGCTTTTCTACCTTACCTAACTAACCTAATTAAAAGAATTGATGAATGCATCACTTCAATATAGGTCACTACCAAAAACAATTGCAATCAAAGCCGCTTCATTTTTATATTTAATCAAAACATATCAACGTGTCGCAGAAAAAAGCTAGCTTAGTGCACAAGGAATTAACAAAAGATTTTAACATAAGCACTCCAAGAAATTTTAAAAAACATTAAATGCAATAAAATTTACAGTTTAGAAGCTTACATCCTTAATTTTACCATTCGCAATTTCATGATCAGTAGCACTACCATTCACTCTATAGCATCTTGCATCTTCTGCCTATGCATAGAAACACAGAAATAAGGTACCTTGTTATTAGTTCATAAATAATACAAATATAAGAGCATAATTTGGGAACACAAACAGATCAAAGTTAAACCTTACTTGCATCCTATAACACAATATAAAATGAAATCATAACAAAAAGTTTGTTCCAAGTTATCCAAAGTACTCTATAATCACATTTAATAAAATCTTCAACTTCTTTCTTTTTTCTCCTTTTGCAGAACACAACATTAAACAGAAATTGCAATAAGTACTGCATTTAGTTTTTAAAAAATCCATAAAACATTTTCTTTTTACATTTTCCCTTCAACAAAACATATATAAACATGCACCAATTCTTACTTCTATACAAAACCATTGCAGAAAAAATAAACAATTCACCTTAGAGAAGTGGAGGAAATACTTATTGAACAGCCTGAGTTTATCTTTCACTGCCATAGTCGTACTTATTCCATGAATAGAGGTCAAATCATCACCATACTTGCCCCCTTTTGAATCAGTTTCCTGTAAATCAGCAACATCTTTTTCATCATTTTCAACTGTAACATAACCATTAGATAAACACCCCAGCTTTGCATTACCAACTTTGTGTTTTTTGACCATAATCTCATCTTGAGAATCATCCAACGTTTTCCTCTTCTGGCTACTACCATAAAAGGGTCTCTTCTCCAAAGGAATACTTTGGAGTCTGGGGCTAACTCTAGTATTTGGTGTCTTTCTTGAATCGGGTACATTCTGTATCTTCCCAATGTTTGAGTTATCACCATTTGGTAGATTTTGAAACCTTGGGCTAACTCTAGTATTTAACGTCTTTCTTGAGTCAGTTGCATCCCATGTCTTCTCAATGTTTGCGTTATCAACATTTGGTACATTTTGGAACCTTGGGCTAACTCTAGTATTTGATGTCTTTATTGAGAGAGTTGCATCCCTTAATTTCTCATTATTGGAGTTATCACCATTAGGTAGATTTTGGAACCTTGGGCTAACTCTAGTATTTGATTTCTTTCTTGGGTCGGTTGCATCCCATATCTTCTCAAATTTTGGTAGATTTTGGAACCTTGGGCTAACTCTATTTGATGTCTTTGTTGAGGGAGTTGCATCCCTTTTCTTCTCATTGTTGGAGTTACCACCATTAGGTAGATTTTGAAACCTTGGGCTAACTCTAGTATTTGATGTTGTTCTTGAGTCGGTTGCATTCCATATCTTCTCAATATTTGGTAGATTTTCGAACCTTGGGCTAGCACTAGTATTTGATGTCTTTGTTGAGAGAGCTGCATCCCTTTTCTTCTCATTGTTGGAGTTACCACCATTAGGTAGATTTTGAAACCTTGGGCTAACTCTAGTATTTGATTTCTTTCTTGTGTCAGCTGCATCCCGCATCTTCTCAAATTTTGGTAGATTTTGGAACCTCGGGCTAACTCTAGTATTTGATATCTTTGTCGAGTCAGTTTCATTCCGTATCTTCACAATCTTTGAGTTAGGGCTAGCTCTAGTATTTGATTTCTTTCCTGAGTCAGTTGCATTCCTTATCTTCTCAATGTTTGAGTTCCCAACATTTAGTAGATTTTGAAACCTTGGGCTAACTCTAGTATTTAATGTTTTTCTTGATTTTGTTGCATTCCATATCTTCTCAATGTTCGATTTACCACCGTTTGGTAGATTTTGAAACCTTGGACTAACTCTTCGCTGTATTTCCATTTAAAAAATTGAAACCACGCTACAAGATCTGCATGCAGAGGAATATTAGAATGTCGGAGTAAGCGGAAATACAAAAGAAATTTTCTACTAAAAACACGTCTACAGATCACACTAGCTCTCTAAATTTTCATAGAAAAAAAAAGAATGGAGTGAATTAGCAGAATCGATTTCAAGGTGCGTAGTAAATCTTTGAGAACATAAAGAACCAGCATTGTTTTATTAGACTCATTCTAGATGGAAAATTGATTTGCAAGTATAGAAAAAAAAATCGAAGAAAAAGGAGGGAAAAGAGAGTGGAGAAGCCTACCAGTGAAAGGAGAGCTGGAATGTTGGAGGAGACTGAACTGGAAAGTTGCCGTCTTTTAGAATCGAGTCTAGGGTTCGTAAAACTATTCTTCTTGACATGGGTTTTCCGATTTAGAGATTGAGAGCAGCGGGAAAGCTGAGATTTTGACGGATTTGAATAAAAGTCTCAAAGCATGATTCTCACATTCAAGATTCTGCTCTCTCTCATTCAACCTTTTTGCCAATACAATATAATATATATATACATATATAAACATATTATAAAATACAAGTATATAATATTTTAGTGAATACTAGAAAAATAGGTTAAGTAAACTACATTTAAAATGTTAACAAAAATATTAAAAATAAAAAAAAACGCACATGCTTCAAAAAAAATAAAATCAAGTGTTATAATATCTCTTAACTTGTAAGTTTTCATAGTACCAAAAAAATTAAAAATACATGTTTTTTTTAAATAAATATTTTCACTTTAATTAGTAAAAAAAATATCTTCATTCAGACTTTATTTATGATATATTTTTTTATATTATTAAAATACTCTAATTATCATAATAATTAATATGTTTAATTTTATTTATTTAATTAAAAACACATAAAATCATTCATGAAAATTGAGAAAAAAAGAAGTCCAAAATTATATTACTCCAGAGTTTGTGCCACTAGGCATGTCGAGGGACTGTAGGTAAGCCCAAATCAAATTCGAGTAGATTTTTAGGCATTGGGCTTCAAAATTTAGTACGGTGCTCTAAAAGAAAAAATATTTCAAAATTATACATAAATTTTAATTTAATATATAATATTATATATTTAATTTAATTTTAATTCAATTTTCACAATATAATAGCATTGTTATTTATGTGTCATTATTTTTCATCATATTATATAAAAATTGCTAATGCAATATTTTATTAAACTAAAACATAAATTAATAAATTTAAATTATTTTTACGTAGATTAAAAAAATATATATCTTTACCAATGTACTAGTGGAAAGATAATTTAAATTTACGTAGATTATTTCCAAAAAGAATAATTTAAATTATGTGGAAATATTAAAATTTACTAATTCATTTTTTAGTTTAGTAAAATATCAATAAGTAATTTGAATTTTCACTGACTTCAAGAAAAATAATGTTACTTAGATAATATTGTAAGTGTTACATGAAAATTGAATTAAAATTAAAATTTTATGTATAGAATTTGTACTAGACCGAAATTCTTGTATAATATTGTACATTAAATCAAAATTTATATATACTTTTAAGATTTATCTCAATATAAAATAACTAAAATTTAAATTTAAAAACAAGACATAACACAATAATTTAAAACGAATCTAAACCCAAATTTCAAATAAAGTAAACCTTGGATAAACTCAAATCGAACGAAATTCAAAGCATTCTATTTATATCAAGCTACTGCCTCAGAGCCAATTTTCTTCTTTAGCAGACTAATATGGAACACTGGATGAATTTTGGCATCATTTGGGAGCTCTAATTTGTAAGGTACAGCCTACAGGTCCAATTTTTTGAATGATAGTGTAGGGTCCAAAGTATTTGAGATTCTTTCTTGAGCTAGTAAAGTTTTCTTGTAAGGTTGAATCTTCAAAAAAAACCTTATCTCTAATTTGAAATTCTCTCTTAGACATGTTCCTATCTACATAATACTTCATCCTTTGCAGCGTTTTCTCAAATTGCTCAACCAACATTTTGCCAAGTTGTTCTCTTTTTTCAAGCAGCTCTTCAACAATAACTACTCTAGCATTTATGCTTGCTTCCCATGCAAAATCATGGGGTTTATAACCATAAAGAGCCTGTAAGGGTGTCATACCTATGTTTGTACGGAAACTGCTATTATACCAGCATTCAGCTAAAGGTAAGTATTTAACCCAATCCTTTGCTTTAAGGAAACACGTACATATTCAATCTTTCAGTTTGTCCATCAGATTCGGGATGATAAGTAGTAGTAAGGTGCCAACTGGTGCCTAAAAGCTTCATTAGCTCTTACCAGATCAAGCTGGCAAAACACATTATTCCTATCTCATATAATCACCTTTGGAGTACCATATAGCTTATAAACTTCTTTTAAGTAAGGTTTAGCTATATCAGCAGAGTATATGGATGTGACAAGGGTAAAAACTTAGCGTACTTGCTAAATTTGTTTATGATGACCATGATACAACCATACATTTGGGACTGTGGAAGGGCTTCGATGAAATCCATGGTGATGACTTCCCAGCTTTGGTGAGGAATAAGAATTGGTTGCAATTTCTTAGGATAAGCTACATGTTCAAACTTTTTTCTTTAGCGTCACATTGCTGAACAAGTTATTGTACTTATTTCAGCATGTCAGCCAAAAGAAATAAAGTTTGAGCCTCTGATATGTTGCCTGGGACCCTGAATGGCCTCCCCATGGTGACTCATGTAGTGTCTGAATGAGTTGCTAGCTCAAGTCACCATTCTGCTCAATGTAGACTCTATTTTTGAATCCTAGTATCCCTTGTCCAAAAGTGAAGGAAGAATTATCAGTATCCATTGTCAGGGATGTAATTTATTCTGCAGCATATGCGTCCCCCTTGTAACTAACTTCCACTTCTTGAACTCACTTAGGAATCACCATAGTAGTTGATAAGACTTGATAGGACCCCAGCTCTTCATGTTGTATAGACAAGGATCTGCAGCAGCATTGGTCTTTAACTCTTACCCTTATTCTTGGTGAATGTGACAAACAACTGAACGAGTAAATTTCCTAAAGCAAATTCAAAAGTTTTTGTTACTGGTAAACGTTTGACTGGAAGGCTCACCAATAGTGTTATACGTCTCATTATTATAGTCCATTAGCCGCATGAGAGATGAAAAGTATAGGCCAATGCCTTCATCATTCAATTACTGCGAAAATCAATACCAGCACAAAAGTCATCTTGTCAAATTGACAAATATGACAGGAACCAATTGCACATAAGTGAGAATGGATTCGACGGTATGATGGATCTCTTTCCATATTTTTGTGGCAATAAGATTCATCCCTCATTGTTGCATACAGAGAGATGACCTTCTTGCAATCTTTCATGAATAGACAGCCATTATAATGTTTCTATTGAGGTTTAGAGTTTTGAAAGAAGATACGCAGGATAGTTTAGAATATACAGTAAGGATTTTTTTTTTTAAATAAGTAAGATTGAATTATTTATAAGGTTTAAAGTCATGGTCAAAGAAATTTTGATTTCTATGGGTGTTGAAAATAATTTAACATTTTCGTGCTTTATTTTCAAATTTTGGTTAGGGTTCCATTATGGAAAACTTAAAACAAACCTTGACATTCCCTTAGACCTCGATGTCTATGGGCATTAAGACTTGTTTAAATTTTCCATAATTTTCTATAATAAAGAAGGAAAATTTAAGATTAACAATATATTAGGGTATTTAATTAGATCTCGGCACTCATGGTGTTGAGGCTTCTTCAAATTTTAATAAACCAAAAATTCTGAATGAAATTATAGAATGAATATTGACCTTTAATCGAGATTTCTTTAAATGGTAAGATTTTATCCATTAATTTACTTACCAACTTCAATGACCTCAAAAAATTTTGACTTAAATTTAAAATGAATCTCGACATTTTTTAAATGGAAAGATTTCATCCATTAATCTACTCACCAACTTCAATAACCTGACCTAAATTTAAAATGAATCTTAGATATTTATAAGTATCGAAATCTAATATATAAGGGAATAAAAACATGGTAAAGAAATAACGAAAGAAAAACACCAATATTTTGATCAATAATAACATAAAAGTAATATCTGGAAAAAAAAAACTCTTCAAAATTCTCGAACCATAAATTTTCACAAGTTTTCAGATAACTTCTAACCTACTTATTCTTTGTATAGCTTTTTACCAATAGAGCTTTTTACGATAGCAACATGATACTAAAGCAAGCATAAGCACCTTGTTGTTTGGACAAAAGCGATAAGCACACTTTTACAGTAAGAAATCATGTTTTGAATGTATAAGAATTTTTAAACCCATAAAATTTGCATAATATATATAAAATTACATTTTAGATAAAAAAAACATTGTTCATTTGATATTTTTTAACATTCTAAAATTATTAAAATTAAGATGCTTTTTAAGATAATATTCATTTTAATAATTTAATGGGAACAGAATTAAAAGATTAAAAAAAAAAGAGTTCAAATTTAAGTATTTGCAGAATGAAAATTTTATATTTGGATGGATGCAATTTCACATAGATTCTGGGTGAGGCTATTCTCAATAGGAAGATACAAAGTTCCAAGTCTTGAGGAAACCTTTTGTTCATACCACACAGTTAAGAAGCACATAAAGAGTTCAGAAGCATGAGTAACATCCGAATAACGAGTCTATGCGTTTGCATTACAGTCACACGTCAGCCTGCAAGGTAAATTTTCCCCCAAGGACCACTGATTAGGACATTGTTAACAACCTGCAAAACAAACGCACCAAACCTCTTTAGCCATAACAGCCGAATGTTAGTAAAAGCTTTATGTCACATTGCAACAAAGATATTGTCAAACATTTAGCAGCATCAATCTGCCATCGAGGGTGTTAAGTGGCTCCAAAAATAGTTTAAGGGCAGTGCCACGCACAAATATGTGAAATACTATGTTTTCAAGCCAACCAACCTTGTGGCTCAAAAGGTTTAGGGTTTTTGTTAGTAGACTTAGGTTCCTAGTGCTCCTAAACTTGGGAAGGTTCAGCAAAGCACTCTATTGATGATCCAAAAGATGTGAGGAACCACTTACCAGAAAATGCAAATGCATCACTTTGGATAGAGAATGTCATAGTGGCCTGGACGATATAGCAAGGAAATAAAAGGCTTGACAGGAACAGTGCTACCACCTTTAGCATTTGACTTATCGCCCGAAGTAGGAAGGAAATCATGATGGTTTACACTAACACCGCCAATGTCACAAGAGCTCCGATCAAGGTACACAACACGAATTGGCACACCCAGAGCATCTGAAAGGGCAGTAATGTGCACATGATCACTCTCTTCACCCATTGGCTCTACGGATGACTTGCAAAACTACAAAACAGATTATATGATGAGAGGGAAATTCAAGATCACCAACTTACCAGAATGCATTAGTATTAAATGTGATCATGCAAAGGAATTTTGGTATGATTGGAAGATACAGTTGATGTAAACTGTTCAATATTATAAACATTATCACAATGCATGACTTGGAGAACTGTCAAGAAGGCATAAGGAAACAGTTGCTGCATGTATTATGTTAGCATGAACCAGTAATCAAACATGGTTCAACCCTGAAAGAAAAAGAACAAAGATTGCATCTGTAAATAGCATGCTTATAAATAAAGTGCCATTCAAAACCCCATTTCTTTAATGATGCATGAAGGGATGTCATGTTCTTATAAGCATACAAAAAAGTTTTATTATATTAAACAAACCTGTTCCACAGTTGCATTTGTTAATCCCAAAATAAAGGGTTCGAAAAACTCTGATCGCTTTCGTATTTCACCAGAAGTAACAAACCTGAAGAACATTACAACTAACCAACCAAACTTGTTATGAAATATACCAAGGAGAAAGACACATTAATACCTCAAAATCTTATAACCCCCTCACCATAGTCGGAAATTGACTGATCTCGACTCCTTAGTATTAACTCATCCTGACTGAAAAATGGGGAAAACTTTGTTCAGAAGATCAGTCTAGTTTAATTTCCAATAGATGTAAGCAACTAAATTCAAGCTACACGGCTATCAGTCGGTCATTGATATCAGTACATGTGGTATGAAAAGAGAAAGCAACTTAAACAAGGAAAATATTAAGGCAAAGTAAAAATATGTACACACCTTATGGAATCTTCTTTTCCTTGAAGAACGCATTCCAGCTGCTCAAGGAATAACTGAAAATTTTTTTCACATGGAAGCACATATACAAAAAATTGGTATTACAGATGAGAAAACATAAGCAAGGTGCTTCATGAAGAAAACTGTTGGTCACAATATACCCAAAACAAGTAAAAAATATACAAGACACCATTTCTTTTTAAAAACAACTCATGAAATAGAAAGAAAACTTTGCACCCAAAAGCAACACAGGAAAACTAACTCTTCAAGTGTAGGAGAAAATAAGCTGCAACCTAGAAATTAAAATATTATAGCTTCCATACTCTTTATAAGACAATAAACCTATAGTTAAATTAAACAAGATAACTACTAAGGGCTTCTGTCCTGAAGAAAGTATGAAAATGCATGAGCAAGCAGCATTAAAACATCTAATAAGAAATTGTAAAATAACCCTGATATGTGTTGAGTTAATAATTCATTTTTGGAATGGTAAAGTAGGCCCCTAATGTTTGAAAACAGCAATAGGAATTGAAATACCATGATGGCTAAATATTTCCTGATTTACCCTGTCGCAAACATTTTTTTAAGCCAGAAGCAAGACAATTAGGTGGAATGAACCAATGTTACTGCAACCCAACAAGCATATAATAGGAACCGGGATTCCCACTGCATAAAAGTAACATCTGACAAATCTGTCAGAACTGGATTTTACAAGGAGTGCCTTGAAGAACTTGTAGTTCCCTTTTTTACCCCTACCCACCCCTTTCAAGAGGAGGCTTCTTGGGGGAGGGGGGGGGGATGTAATAATAACAAATCTGGAAGGTGTAGAATTACAACTTGATGGTAATAGTGGTTTTCCAGAAAACCTTGCATGATAAGGTATTTATACATGTCTACTTCAAGCATACACCTCAACATTTGTTATAATGAGGCAAAATGAAAAAAAACCAAGACATCTAATTGCCAAATACATAGGAAATGGAATAAAATAACCTATCAGCTAAGAAAGAAAAAAGATTGAAAGATATAATAGGTTACCGAAAAAAAGTCCTCAAATGTAAAATCTGTGTGGCCTAAGCTCTGAAGCGTCTTTCTACATTCTTCAACATTGCCTTTGATACGATCAACCTCAGCACGGTCTTGAGATTCCAAAATATGTTCCTATTCCATATTCAAAATTTTATAACTTACCACTCCTAGAGAAAATGACGTTCCCCCAACAAGAAGCTTGGAGATCAATTAGAAGAAGATAAATAAAAGGCATTCATAAAAGGTACTATGACATACAAGGTATGAAAACATAAAACTCCGGAAAAAGCAGTTTCCATCTCCTCGCGTTCTTCTAATGGCAGCATATTGCTGATCAAGCACCTGCATTAAGGATAATCACCAATGCCTCTTGTTTAGAAAAGTAACTAAATAAGCAAACAATTGTGGCACCAGGCAGTAAAAAGAACAAATGGACAGACAGCAATGAAAGCAAGAAACCTTTATTTTTTCTAGCAATATAGGACTTCCTGATTCATATTCAGCTGCCAACATAGAGAGTGGTTCCTGCAGTTCCATATAACAAAATTTCTCAATCCCACATGTGATCAGTATAGCAAAAATAATGAAAACTGTCCTTGCATTGTAATGTTCATGAAAAGCCAAAATATGAAGCAAGCGACAAAATAGCCCAGTTGATTTTCGAATATCAAATGAACAAAACAGCACGATACCAAGACTTGCATACTAGTTATTTAAGCTTTACAAAAATGGTGATGCAAGTGATCCACATAAAAAAATGACTCAACATGAACATACATAGAAATTACCATCCATTCTTCATTGGCATTGGATAATTGGTGTTTGATAAGGAAACAACACTAAAGGAATTGCCTTGGAACAAAGTGACGCATAAAGCAAGTAGGATGCAAGAACAGTCAAATTGCAACACAAAAGATACTACCTATATGAACTGATAAATTCAAGAACAGAAAAATAGACAGACTGCTTTTTATATAATGCAGAGCAGCAAATTGAATATTAAAAAAGAAAAAAAAAAGACCCAAAATATAATCCAAATGCAATTATGCAACCATGTTAAGTAATCTTGAAGAGTCATGTGTTTTTCTCACCTTGTCACCAACAAATGGAATTTTCTTGGCCTCCTCAGCATTAATGGCAGATTGTTGCTGCATGATATCATCATCTGCGAAGTTTGCCCAGTCATCAACTTCAGAAATGGGAATGGATACAGCAGATTCCTTTTCCCTATCAGCTACCGCTCCATCCTGATTTTGCATCTTTCCTTCACACAAATTCAAGTACTTGCAAATTTGTCAATGACCTATGCCTCGTGGCGTGAATTTTCTATCTGCAATTCCTCCAAAAAATATGAAAAATACGCTTCAGAAAAGAAGAAAATTCCCAACCAGACAAATGGTTAATAGCCTCCAATTAAAGAAAACTTCACTGCATTAAAGTAATAATCACCTTCATATTTTATTATGCATTTCATCAAAATAGAAGATCCCAGGCCCCATGCATACCATTTGCCAGGGTTGCCAAAACAAACTAAAAATACGTTAATATTACGATTTTATGATTCTACAAAGCAGCAATGGAGCCTGAAATCTTCGTATAAATTCGTTTCATGTTCTTGTCTATAGTTATAGATAAGTACTAAGCGTGTTTGTAGAGTGCAAAAATTCCACCACCACTGTAAATTATAAGCAGCCCGGAATTTAAAACTAGTAATCATTAAACCAAGAAACGGAAAATGGAAAATGTTGCGGCAATCAATCATGCAATTTAGACCTCCATGCATGATGAATCAAAATTCTTTAAATTACCGTGAAATTTTACAGAATCCATATCAGCTAACATTAGGTAGCGTGATTCTTATATTTCACTTTCCAGACCCATTAAAATGTTCTCTCGAAATACTCATTAAGCAACAAGATTTTGCTAAACAAAATCAATAAGAAACAATATTCTTTAAAAAAAAAATCATAACGAAAAGGAACCCTTTCATTCTTCAGGCAAAAAGAATGACAAAAAGAAGTGTGGGGTAAGTGTAAAGAAAGCTGAGCTTACCAGAAATTGAAGATATAGGATTTGATTTCTCTTGGCAAATTCTCAGATCGAAAGCAAAGTGTTTTACAAGGGGGATATAGGATTTGATTTCCCCTTCCTGGTGGCGAGTGGCGACTACCTTGTTTTTATTTTTTTAATTATTTATTTAGAATATATTGTTTCTTTAAAGAATAAAGAAAGATAAGGGTTACTGTTTCCGTAACAGTAAGTAAACAACACGCTTACTACCTAGTTACTTACTGGCTTCAGTTTGATTTTCTGGTCTTCTACTTTCTTTGGGCTTTGGCCTTTGGGCTGTTCTAAAAATGAATTAGCTGGATTTTATATTTTATACTTTTTTTTTGGATCAGTAGCAGTGACATAAGATACTGTAATGATAATATTAAAATCAATGATAAAATATGTATTTGAATTTAATAAAAGTATCATAAAGGTTCTTATATTAAGAGTTGAATTGTATTTTATCTCTCTATTAAAAAAATATGTAAATTAATCATTATACATTATATCAAATAACAAATTGGTCTTTCTGTTAAAAGTTTCGTTCATTTTTGCTGTTAAAAAATGGTTCATGTACGTCAGCATGAGGTATATATAGCACACCACATGTAATGTCTAGTAATTCCATTAGCCGAGCCAGTTTTTAACAGTAAAAGTAGATTAAATTTTTAACAGAAATGATAAGTTTATTCTTTAATGTAACGTATAGGGACTAATTTAACTATTTTTTAACTAAAGGGTACAAAATACAATTTGATTACTAATACAAGGACCTCCATGATACTTTTATCGTTTGAATTCAAAATCATCAATAGTGGTGCGATTAATGATAAAATAAAAAAATGATATTAGATAAAATATGCATATGTAAAATGTTGAATATATTATTAAAACTAATATTTTAAAAATAAATTAAGAAAACAAAAATTGAATATTTTTAACAATAATATATTTTATTATTTAATAATATTTACGTGATTACTTATTTTTATTGATATATTAGTTAAATAATAAACTATATTTTATTAGCTTATTATATTATATTAAATATAAATTATTTTATGTTTTAAATAAATAAATTAGAAGCAACTTTCAGTATTCATTATTTACACAGTTTAAATTAGTAAAAAGGACAAATTTGGAAAATTACTTTCCAGTGGCAGAGCATTTTCTTTACTGATGCACAAACCCTCAGTCAAAATATATGGGTCTAGTGATAATTGGAATGTTCCAATTGTATTGCTGCTATGCGATACAAAGGCAGAACAAGCGTGTGTTTGGGCTAAGAAGTTAAAAAATATTTACAATTTAAAATAATGTTTGATAAATATTATATATAAATTACGAACAAAATTATACATCAAAATTTAATGTACCAAAAAATACATATGACAATTTATAAATGTGTTATAAGATTATGCATAGGATTATGCATAAACATGTAAAAAAAATTCATAAATATATACATAAAATAATATTAACATCTAAACATTCATAAAAATATACATAAAATTATCATATTTATTATCTTAAAGAAATGAATTTATCATCATAAATAGTTTATGAATATATATATCATGCATTATAAAAATAAGAGTTATATATCATATTCATATATAAATTCAATACATCAAGTTTATTTTGTAAATCGAAAATTATAAATAAATCATATTTATATTGTACATATTAATCATACATCCATAAAAAGCGATATACATAATGTACATACGTCAAAATAAAAAAAAATTAGATATAAAATTGACTTTACCAAGACATATAAAACATAGAATCTTAAAATTAAAGACAAACAAAATTATTTGATCGACACTATTGTAATTTAAAAATTTTAAGAGTTAAAAAAATCGAAGGATTAAAATTGATATTTTAAAAGAGGAATGAAGAAATAAAATCGGAAATCCTTATTTAAAAATTGAATTTGCAAAGTTCAAAAAATTGAAAATGCAAGACATCAGGATCATAAAACTTCGATTGTTGGAGACGAAAACTTCAAAAGATTGTCAAATAATAATTAGCTACAAAATTTAAAATAAGAGTAAGGCAAAACAACAACAGAAGGAAAAATTAATGTCAATAATAGTAATAATAAATAATGTTAAATAATACTAAATAGATAGATAGATAAATAAATAGAATATAAAAAATAAAGAACTAAGTTAATTATCATTTTTTCACAATAGTTGTCATGTTAGCCGCCACCTCTTCGTTATTCAACTACGTGTAGGAGTTTTAACCCTTGAAAACTACATTTGAGAGGTTAAATTGAGCGCAATTTTTTATTAAGGACTTAATTTGTTTTTTAATTCTTATGAAATTTTTCTAGCATTTAAGTTTATATATACATACATAAAAATAAAAAAGAAAATCTAAAAATAATATTATTGAGAAGGAAATATTAATTATAAAACGAATATAAAAAATAGCAAAAAAATAAAAAAAAATGAAAAAAATAAAATAAAACCCAAAAATTATGAGAATCGAGTTTTCAAAATTAAACTTGTCAATCAAAATTTATTTTCTCTTTCTAAATTTCAAAGAGATGAATAATTAGAAATTTATATCAAACTAGATGCTCATAAGATTCCTCCTTCAAATAAAAAAAATATCTTAAAAATAACTTTTTGTGATAAAATAATAAAAAATCACTATTCTCATATAAAACCCCAATATATAATTATATAAAAAAATAAATACTTGAATGATGATAGGACAAATATCTTTTTGTATTTTTGTCCTACAAAATAAATAAAAATAAATGAAAAGCAATTGAATCCCAACCACATGTTAATATATATATATTATTTACATGTATCCAATGTAAGAAATTGCGTGCATGTGAGAAACATGTGCACCGTTGGTTTCCTTTGTATCACTATTTAATTCCTTTATTTGTCTAGCTTTTGTTTACAAGTGGATTTGTAATTTAAGTGACACAGTTAATATATGGGTATTTTGGAGCCCCAAAAGGACTGTCCAGTGTCGGATCCAATAAAACCCGAAAATTTCCTCTTCTAAATATCCTCCCCCATTTCCCCCATTATATAGTTTAACCCAAATATATTGCACCTTCACTTCAATCTCATAACCGTCGATCCCCTCCTGTCTTAATCCCACACATCTCTCCATTGATATACATTACCCCAGGCAGCTAGCTATCTAGCAAACCATTCTTTACATATCTGCGAACTATACATAGTATTAGCAGTGTTTTTTGGGAAAAAAAAAACGGTGGATCGAAGGCATGGAAAACGTCCGCTTCCATCCGAAACATCGGAGGAGAAAAGCAAAGGACGCGATGAATTTGCAGCAGCCGCAACTTCATGGACTGAATCCGCGGACATGACAGCCATGGTTACAGCTCTTACTCAAGTGATGGGAAGCGATGAACAGCTTAGCTTCCAACAATCACCGACGCCCTCATCAGTACAATCTGAAGCGAAAAATGAACCTGTAGTTCAAGATCAAGGTATATATATATACACATCTATGGCTACAGTGAAAGATTTATCTATTTAAAGGTAGGTGTAGCAACTAGGGTTGCATCCGGAAAAGCAAACAGATAAAAAAAAGAATTACGCGTTAAAGATGGGATTGTCAACATTTTTCAGCCGGTTGTGCTCCTTTTGTCTGTCGTCTTTCTGATATTAACTTGTTTTTGTTCGTAGCAGTCATGATCTATCTCTTTCTCAAGTTTTCCTTTCTTTTCTTCTGGTCCTTCAAAATTCTCCCCCCCCCCTCTATATATACATGTGAGAGAAAGAGATCTACCTGTCCCGATTTTACCTTTCCTTTTCCTTGTAGTCTGCAAGCGACTACAGGCTCGTCAAGAGACGAAAATGGAAATAAATGGTGTCTCCACGCTAGGGTTAGTCAAGTTCAATGTATCCAGCGGCTAAGGCCAAGCCTACTTTCCGTAAACAAGTTTCTCTCTCTCTCCGCCAATAAAATAAAAATTAGTGTATTGTACAGCGTTTACACTATATTTTTATATATTCTTTCATGCTAGCTTTTTCTAACTTTTGTTTCTAATATATATGTCGATTGGATTGTAGATAATTCCAGTTTTCTGGTCGAATAGCAAGCTGGATGTAACTTCTTCTTATCTATATGTTTACTACTGGATAAGCCATAAGTATTCCCGATTGTCAAAATTTTCAAAGAAAGAAACAAACAAAAAACAAAAGCCGTGGTCAATTACGTGGGATGCTTTCATTCCTTTTTATTTTCTTCTTTGACCTTGTGAACTTATCATTCCATTTCCAATCTTACATTCTTTGCTTTTAAACTGTGCCTAACTTTGAAAGTAACTAGTACTGATACAAAATCTGGGTTTCTAGTTTCTTTATCAATTCACACCTGTTTTCCCTTTTTTTCTTTTTCATAATTCCTTGACGTTATGCGTTGTAAGCTCGATTTATAAGTTTCTTCTGCTAATACACTAACTATAATAATAGATATCTTTTAGCTGGCTACTGCTTATAAACTTGTTAGCTGATTATTGGAAGAGAGAAAGTAGTGATATAAAATATATTGAACCGTCATGATTGCATGTATCTTTCCTTCTTTTTCATTACATTTGCAAAAGGTATAGTGAGAAACCATTGATCACAAGTAGTGCAATTGCTTGTTAGCATGTTTTTCTTTTTTAATTGACTCCAACATTTCAACAACTCTGGAATTAAGAAAAGGAAACAAACTTTGGTGACCAAGTTACGACATAAAACTACTTTCAATATACATTATGGTTCTAATAGAGCACTACCTAATATCCCACTACTTTGCTGGTTTCCGTTTGTGCCGTGATTGCATGCAAAATACCATGCAGAACTATATAAAAATATTATATGCTAAAAATTAATAGTGTTATTTCCCTTTTTTGCTTTTCTTATATCATAAACCTGGCTAAATTTGGAATTATTTTGTATGTGCTAAATATTGAAGGGTGAGAGGCAATTGGTAAACTTCTTTGACACTTGTAAAATCTTGGTGCTATATGTTATGCTATGTCATGTCTTCATCCATTGCCTTTTTGCATGTGAAGAAAACACGAGGAAAAGACATTACAGAGGAGTGAGGCAAAGGCCATGGGGCAAATGGGCAGCAGAAATTCGTGATCCAAAGAAAGCAGCCCGAGTGTGGCTTGGCACTTTTGACACAGCTGAAGATGCAGCCCTTGCATATGATAGAGCTGCTCTCAAGTTCAAAGGCACCAAGGCAAAGCTAAATTTTCCTGAACGAGTCCAAGGGAATAGGGAGGTTAGCTATTTAACTGGCCCCGGAGATTCAAGCACGGTCCATTCTGCACAAAATCCTACTCCTGTAGTTGCACCTTCATCGTGGTCTCAGGACTCATACCCTCACTTGTTTCAATATGCACAGCTGCTTTCAAGTAGTAATGATGCTGATATCTCATATTACACTTCCAATCTTTTCAATTTCAATCAAGAAGAGCCTTTCTCTCCTCAATTTTCTTCAATGTCAGCATCATCCACCCTCTCATCACAATACTACCACCAAGACCTCACAAGATTTTCAACAAATTATGACAGCTCCTCTGGTCCTGATTATCCTCACAACTATGGGAAGGACTTCGATCCTAGTAACAGAAGCGAGTAGACAAGTTTAGCTTCTCAAGCTCTACATCGAGGTTCAGGAGGGCATCCAAAATTCTACTATATTTGCACCAAGCAAAGAAATAAGAATGCCCCCATTCCAAGTCCCTTGCTCCCTCTCCTTAATCTCTACATATGCGCTTACTGATTTCTTCAATTCTTATGACAAGCATGCATGATCTCAACTGGTGCCACTTTTTGTAAAAGAATTACATATATACACTGTAATTTACATGTATGAATAGGGAGTGGGAGGATGATTCATATCCCTATCTCAGCACCATGATTTTCAAGTTCTATGATTTGTTTTGCTTCTATTTTAATGTCGTCTTAATGCATCAGAAGAAGGAAGAAGGAGAAAGACATAAAGGTTAGCTTCCAAGTTTTTCTTGATGTCTTTTGATGTAAACTAGCTAGAGACGATCAGTTTGCTTTAATTATTGTCACTATTTCAAGTAATTTAAATATATATATATATTCTTATTCTTGTGAGAAATATAGTAGTTAGTGATAATGCAAGTGGAGAATGTACTGCGAAGAATATATAATATTATTCCAATCTTCAAAAGGTAGTTTCTTGGAAGAGTAGCTCCTCTCCGATAAACTTAATTTAAGTCTTTTACTACTTTTGTCTAAACCTTTTAATCTAAGCTAAGGTGGTGCTCTTCACATCTAGTATGTATAAATAATTATATATATGTTAATATTGGATAGCATAATTATATATATATTAGTATTTGACATTCCTGAAATCTTTTCATTGCTTCATAATAACGAATGCTTAATGTACTTATACATATATCATTTTTTAGTAGTTATTTTTATTGAAGTTATGGGAGGTTTATGGATTAGCTTTTACTTGTTTTAATAACAAAACCTTGAGGTAAACATAGCTGATTATATTTAAAATATAAATATGTAAAATGATTTTTTTTTCTTCTCCAATTTTATAGAAAAAATTATTTTAATTTTTCATTTAATTTAGCTTCTTTTAGTTTTTAAATTTATATTTTTTTTGTCAAATAATCTCAAAATAGGTGAAAAAAATAACATTTGTTAATTTTATTAATGTTGCATACACGTGGCATTGCCACGTGGATGACACAGGGGCATTTAATTATTTTCTAAAAAAATTAAAAATTCAAAAATATATATGAAAAATATTTTTAAAAATTAAAATAATTAAAAAATAAATATATTTTTTAAATTTTAAAATTAATTAAATCTTGATGTGTCATTTAAGTGGCAATTCATGTGTATGCAACGTATTCTCGAGAAGTGGTGACATAAGAGCACTTGATTCGATTTATTTCTTTATCTCTCTGTGAATTGTATGTTTGTAACAAGAAGGACAGAATTTCTTCAATTCCAACCGACTGGGCATATTGTGTCGATTTTTTTGAGTAATATACCTGGAAATACCCATTGATTCCTTAGTAGCGCCGTTTCGAACTCAACTAGTACATTCCAAAATAATCGTTACTCGGACATCTTTACTCTTGGCCATGAACCTCCTTTGAGTTTTTAATTCACCTAACTTTTCTATTTTCCGATCAAAAGCGAAGAAGAAATGAATAAAAAAAAAAAGAAATAAAAGTTGCTAACTCAAAACCAAATCTTGAAAGTTTTTTTTGCAATCAATATAGTAAATCAATATAGATTTATAGTAATAGTAAATAATAAGAATAAGTAATACAACGATTTTGAACTCTATTTAGAATTAAACCACGGTAAGGTATTTTCAATAAAATTAACAAATTTTAAGAGATTTAAATGAAAATGGAAGTTTAAAAATTGAAAGAGGTGAAAAAATCATCATACCTTATAAATAAGATAAAACAATAAATCAAAACTTAAAGATAAAAATAATAACAAATGTATTTCAATCTTTCAAATCTTAAGATTATTTTATTAATTTTATGTTTTCTTACTGCACTCTGAACAAAACATTTGTCATTGAATCCTATTTATGGAGTGTATCAAATAATTTAGTATATTTACGTATCACCCGTTTGCATGCGTCCATGACCATTACAGATGCACAAAATTAACGAATTGGAAAAATTGACATTATCCTTCATAGAATGGCCGGTAGTAATTGCGTGCCTGATTTTACTGTTGATAGATCATGAATTCTTTTATAATGCTATCAAATATATCTTCAAATTTTACATGAACTACATCATAAATTTATAAGATGTTAAAGATGTACCATATTATGACACACTCGTGAAAAATTTTATGTAATAAATTTATAAAAAATTATATGAAAATTAAATGTAATTTTGATTGAAATAGTAATATTGTGGAAAGAAAGATTTTGAGATCTTGAATTTAAATCTTATTATATGCATTTATTTTTGTAAATTACATGCAAAAAAGATAAAATACTCTCAAAATTATGTTTGTGTTATAAAAATATTAAATTTTTGATAATTTTATAATTAAGTTGGGATCCGATTAAAGATGACATCCATCAACTTAATTAAAGCTTTAAATAAAAATACAAATTCTCTAATGTGATTTTGAAAGGTGGTATTAGAAATATATATATTATCTACTTAAAATGTTGCATTTCCTAAACATGAAGATAAGCCAGTGGGAGAAATTAAAATATATTCTGCAACAAATTTTACTTAATTTTTTTAGGAAATATTCACAAACATGTGCAACTAGCAAACTATATATGTAGAATGCGTAGTATATGAATAAAAAAGGGTACATATTGTAATGGTAATCGATTAAATTAAGGTGATTTAAAAAAGGTATCTCATAATTACTAGTAGAAATTAAGTTCCCAATGAACTATGTCCATATGTAGTAGTTTACTGCAGGAAGCAGCTACGTTAGCTCCTCGGGACTTGACGAAATTCGAAGCCACTTCGGACTTTGCCAATAAGCTATGGGTAGCAAATTAGGCAATCAATCTTTCATATTCTTTTGACCTTTATATCATAGAGGTAGATAAATATGTCATGAAGGCTTTTTGTTAAGTTGGATAGACATGGACGCTTTTGATCAAATGGACGTTGAATGGGTCCATATAAATACTAATTAATGAAGTTTGAACTTGGAATCTACCTTTTTCAATCTTTTGTATATAAAATAAAATACTTATATATATAGCATAGGATAGAAGTAAAGTAATGATGATAAAACATCAAGGGAACATTTGTATCTTAATTTATACCAACTCCGTTGTTCGATTCTTTGCTACTATATAGATAGATATCTATAGCAGATGAACATGCTCCTCACGTTGTTTGCTTTTCTTCTTATGCTTGGTTTGGATGATGATGCCATCCTCCTTATTTTACCAATGGATTATCTCCAAGGGTTGATAGATCATGATTAATCTGTTAAAGAAAGAAGAGATGCAAGTCGTGAAAGATATTGGTCGCACATGATGCTTTCCAATCAAATAGGAATAGGAGTTCTATCAATCAAAATCAAAGGGGGGTCACTTCACTTCCTATATGTACAAGATATGTGCAATTAGGCGCCTGCCTGCATGTTGCCTTTAGTTTTTATCAAAGGCTATCCACTAAATGAAATTATCCGCTTTATTCATTTTCAATCGTGTTAATCATTTTATTTGTATTTTTCTTACATATGAGATGTAATTATCAAGGAAATTTGAATTTGTCCGAGACAAATAATCAGAACCGCCCAAGATGTCATTAATAATATCACATGATTAGTATCCTCATCGTATTACAAACTACACGACAAGTACTTTTCTATGGATTTTAGTAGTGGAAATATTAAGAATGTTTTTCAATTTATTATATTACTTACTCTTGATAACACCTTTAATTATTATTATTATTTTTTTCATGTTATTGCAACCTCAAATATTCTCCTTTTCAACTTGAATGGCGGTGACTTGATTCTGCTCCTCTTTACCAAAGTGGGCAAGTGCTTCAAGTGAACCCAAAAGTAAAAATTTTTTCTTAAAAAAACAGCTCAAGAAGGGTCCACATTAATTATTAAATAATAATTAAATATATAACCCGCATGAGAATTTTAAGTTCTTTGCATGCTTTGGAACATGGGGTGATGTGTGTCCAGATAAATTTAATTTGAAATGTTTAAATAAATATTTAATTTACTTACTAAAATACAATTTCTTTTTCCTGAAGAAAGCGAGACGCTAGTGTGTTCTTTTTTTTTTATGAAGTTTACAAGTTCAATTCTTGGACATTTCTCCCATCAGGTGTAAGAAAAGAGATGATTCAGACTTGAATGTAATATATGATGTCAACAATGACTTAAACAACAAGCCAAAAATTATTTTTATGTTGTGACAACTATTTTTATTATTTTAAAAACTTATATGTATTTTATTAATGGTATATGATTCATTTATAAATGTAAGGAACGAAGACGTAACTTTTATTATAGATTAATCACAAGTAGAATGATAAAGGACTTGTACTCAAATTTATCGTTAGTGAAATTTCATAAACTAAATATATGCTTAAATAAAATAAAATAAATAACAAGAACAAATTTGTGACCCTACTTGTAAACGAGATAACAATCATTATTCTGAAAGATGTCGGTTTTAATGATGAATTGACCATTAAACAAAACGCATGCAGAAGCCGAAGTGGGCCTTGGCCTAGTTGCTAAAGAAAGGTAGGTTTAGTGGGCCACCCAGGATCCTCCAAAGCCCAAGAACTCACATAACGACACCGAAAAAGGCAAAAAGAAAAAAAAAAAAAAAGGAAGAGAGAAGGTTCTTGGTATGGAAATTCCGTAAGCCGCGTGAAAAATGACGTGAGGGTGCGGCTCCTCTTCCCGATGCCACGACAAAAACTCTTTTCAATTCAATAGGAGGTAGGGGACCATACAAAATTCATTGCATTTTAACCATCCTGACGTGGCCTACCATGCTTTCGGCTTCTGCTCGTCAAATTTTGCGGCTTCTCATCTCTCCGGCTCTCTTTTGTCCCTTTCTTGCTTTTTTATACATAAATATTCTCTCTCTCTCTCTCTCTACGTATTTCTAATTTTTATCGAAATATTCGTAATCATTCGATTTTATTTTTTATTTTGATAAATTTTATTTTATATCTCTTACACATTATTTAGTAAAGCTTTAAAGTCTTTTAAATTTATTTTTATTATTTTAAATGAATATTATTTATTTTTATATTATAAATAAATAAGTTAATTATAAATAAGTAACTTGTGAATCAAAACTATGTTCAAATAAATTATTAATATCTCAAAATTTTTTCTTAGTCCTGGCATCAGGCCATCACAAAATAAAGTTGAACTATTATGATCTGTCTTAATTCCTTCGGAAAATTCAGACTCTGCCAGCCCGCATGCAGATCAAACTCAGACCGAGGCTTTTCTACTATCCAAGTAAATTTCATTATTCATAGTATTATTAGAATTTTAAAAAAAAGTTGAAATGATGTGATCGTCATTCCTTTTTCTTATTTGTAATCTATGCAAACTGATTTGATGAAAACGATTGGGTGTGGCTTCGTTTTGACTAAACTGGCAAAATATAGTTCTATGATTTTCTCTGTTCATCATGCGGTAGAGGAAAAAAGGTAGGAAATAAAGAAAATCATGCAAGGATGATTACAAAAGGACATGCGTGAAAGAAACACTGGCAAAAAGAGAAAGCGAAAAGCAAATTGGCAAGTGATAATCTGTAATTTAGATATGAAATCATCATGAAAAGCTCTCTTCTCTGTTTATCTAAGCGTGTTTATGAACTATAAAGAAATGGGTGAAGGAGATTGGTTTTGAGCTTTTGTAAATTTAAAAGTATAATAATAGATTATGATGTGAATGGAAAATAAATTTATGTATATATTTACAAAAAAAAATCGATATAAAAATTAGCTGAAATAATGTTGAAAAAGTATAGATAAAAACAATTATATCTTTAAAATAATATAATATAATTTATTTTGTTAATAATAATATTATGATAAATTATTAATTAAATTAAGATTCAAATGATAAATAATATTAAATTAATCAAAGGCTTAAAATAAAAATCTTGCAAACTAGTTATTGGCCTAATGATAATAGATTCGATTTTGGACAATCCGTATGTCTATCCTATAAAAAAAAATTTATGTACTTATAATTATGATATGAAAAAGAATTAATATATAAGAGTTAAATATAAAATTAGCATTTGAATTTGTTAATTTTACTTAGATTGATACTTATAATTTTTTTGTCTCAAATTAGTACTCGAATTTATTTTCTGTTCACTATATTGGTACTTGACACTAACGCCGTTAATATTTTTACTGATGTGGTAGCACACGATTGGCCATCGCTACCACATCAATAAAAAATTAATAGCGCTAGTGTCAGGTATTAATATAGTAGACGAAAAAAAATTCAAGTACCAATATGAGATAAAAAAAATTATAAATACTAATATAAGAAAAGTGAACAAATTTAGATACTAATTTTATATTTAACGTAAAATGTACCTTTATAAATAACATATCATAAATATGAAATTATATGAAACTATAAAACCAACCAGAAATGAATACAATAATCTCTTAAAATTTATATAAATATAGTATATTTTAAATAGGGGAAAAACACAATTGCCCAAACTGGTCTAAATCTAATCTGAAGTAGTCTTTCTACTTTATTATTATTATTTTTATTTAGGTTTTTCGGAGCTTCCAATCCCAACTAAACATGAGAAAGAATAAAGTGTTACTTTGAAAAGTGAAAACTATTGTTTGGCAACTAGCAGTTAATAATGGCCAATGCTGTAGTCCTTGAAAAAAACTTATTTTTATTGGGGAGACGCTTCAAATAACGAATCAAAGTTGATTTCATTTAAAGAGGATTTGGTTCTTTTATTGAGAGAACAAAGCATTGAAGTGTTATTTTTTAATACGTTGATTTAAATTTTAAATAATATAAATTTTATTTTTAAGTGTATATACTCAATTTTACTTTCAGTTTTTTTGTCTTTTTTACTTTTAAAAGAGTTCGAAGATGTTTACAAAGTTTCGGTAGAGCTTTTAGGTCTACCACAAAATGTTTTGTCATTTTAGCCTTGATGGCTTCAAACTCGTGCCCTTAGAGGATAAGAACACTACCATTTAAGCTTCTTCTTTTTTTGTTAAAGGATAATGAATTTCTTTATTAAGCGAAGTCTTTGAAGTGTCCTTTAAGAGATCAACCTAAACCTTAAATAGTAGAGGTATTGTCTCAAACCTCACACAATCATATGTCCAAGATTCATTCCAATTTAATTCAAAACTATAAAAAAAAATTAGAAATTATAAATAATTTTTTAAAAAAATTCTAAAAATTTGAAAACAATTTTAAAATATAATATTTTTAATTTAATTAATAATTTTTATATATTCGAAATAAAAAAGTTTGAATTAATAATTTTTATATTCCAACGTTGTATATAAATTATTATTAATAAAAATTAATAATAATATCCAAACACATTTTTACCTCTTTCAATTGTTTTCCTGGAAATGATGGTTTATTCGAATCCTGTATGATATATCTATAGTTGGTGTCTTAACGGTGTAATTCTTTGTGCAGAGGTATTTTACCTGCCTTGGATCTCTTTAGTAGTAAATACTAATAGTAATACTATGGTGGGGGTAAGTTCACGCCATTAGGTTGCCATTTTCATAGTCAAATTTCGATTACATTATTGCCTTTATCAGTATTGTTTAGGATCATGCCATTAGTAGTTTTGTTAATAATCTGTATATTCAAATTTATATATACAAAATTCAAATAACAACATTATTAATTCAATTTTTCAATTGAATTTTTAAAAATTTTAATATATAAAAGTTATTAATAAAAATTTAAAAATTTAGAAATTGATTTATTTATACATTTTAGATTTTTTAAATAATTACTCATATTCTTTTATAATAGTTTTGAATTAATTTGGATATATAATTGTCCAGATTCAGATGAACATGTAATTTTTATTAATTATTATATATATATTTTTAAAATATCATCACATCGGCTTATTTTCATGTGACATGTCATGTGTCATCTCTTGATTGTTACCATCAACTACATTAGCGCCTTTAACAGTCAAATCGGTTAATTTACGATTTCCGCTAATCAAATGGCCTAATTGATATTTTATTAGTCATTAAGGACTCAATAAGGTTTATTTATTTTAAAGATCTAATGTAATATTTTTAATAGTTACATTTTATTCTCATTTCGTCATTACAATTGTATTTAAATTTAAATACACATCTTAATATTATAATAACTAATCTTACTATTACCGCTATTTTTGTGTTGTCCGATAATTAAAGGATTCCATAATCTAAAAGAATCCTTAGAATCCAATGGCACCCCAAAATTATCTGGACACGTTAATGGAAAAAATCTCAACTGGACAACAGATGTATAATTTTAGTTGGGCTATGGACCAGCCCATTTTCTTGATTGGTTAGATATTAAATTGAGTTTGATATTTGAATATTGGCCTTAGACCTAATTTGTTAAAACCAAATTGTTTCCAAAATTGAAAAACAAGGAATTGGGTAGTCAGGGGATGATTCTGTGGTTTCGGAGGTTTGAGATAAGCTGAGTTTTAAAGATTTAAGCCTAAAATGTCTATTTCTATTCTTCAAAACAACTATTAATTTGAATTGCTATGTAGAGAAATTATTAAATTTAATATATGAAGGCGGATTACTACTTAGCTTAATTAACGGAAACAAATTGATTGGAAAAGATTAAATACATATTAAATTAGGAGAAGTAATTTAGTTCATCTTGTTAATAATTGAATGATATATATACTTAACGCGTATAGTAGGAAAGTTTCTATTTTTGGGCATAGTTTCACTAAATGCACAACTATGGAATAAATTAATTTTTCGAAAGAAATCTCTTAAAAAATTAAATTCTTTTGTAAGTTAGCATTACTAGGGAGGAGAAATGATTTAAGTTTGGGAATATGGAAACTCAAAAATTTATTGACTTTTTCACTCTTTTTGACCAACAATTTTTGTAAATTTTGAGCTCTTTTTAGTATATTTTTTAAAATTTATTACAAAATATCTAAATTGGAAAAATTCAAGACAAATGTATATTTTTAATTATTTTTATGCTCAACTTACAATTTTTTGCCAATTTTTAACAGTTTTATGCAACAAAAGAACAACTAGACTCGGAGGCACTTTGAGAAATCAAATTGTTGAAGCATGTAATGACCTAAAATTTACGGGCATTGGAAAAGAACATTATCGGGCCTCCGTCTTAGCGAAATGGATTCGTAAATAATTAATAGAAATATTTATGAGTTTAGAGATGTGTTGAATTAGGTTTTAATTAAGTGAATTTAGCTTAATTTAAAGTAATTAGTAAAAAAGACTAAAGTGAATAGAAGATAAAAGTTTAATTGTAGATTGAAAGAAAGTAAAAAGGACTAAAAAGAAAATTAAACCAAAATCATGAAATTGAGGCGGTTTATGTTAAAAAAATGAGATTTTTTAAGTTAATATATATTATTATATTATTATATAACAAAGATATTTATTATTATTATTATTATTATTATTATTATTATAATATAAAGTAACGAAAGAAAGAAACAAAAGAAAGAAAATACAAACAGAACAGGGGACGAAACAGAAAGAAAAGATAAAGAGAAAAGAAAAGAATAAATTTAGGGTTTTTAAGGTTTAATTTTAAATTGGTAAGTCAAATTAAGTCATTTTCTTGTAATTTTTGAGTTTTTATGAACCTAGAACAAAATATTATTAAGTATGTGTTGAAATTTTCAAAGATATTAGATTTTTAGATATTAAATTTTATTGAGTAAAAGTGTGAATTGAGGATTGAATTGATAGAATTTCTAACTAGAAGTGGGAGATAGATTAAATTTTAGAATAAGTTATAAATTTTGTATGATAGGGACTAAATTGCAAGAATTTTGAAATCAGGTATTTATGATGAAAATTAGATAGTTAAGTTTAAGTTTAGTTGAAATTTGAGTAGAAATGAGATATGAATTGAGATGGAAAAATAAATGAATTTAGTTAGGACTAAATTGAAATTAAGATAGAAATTGAATAGAAATTTAATTATTCAATATAAATTAGTATTGTATTAATAATATAAATTATTTTTATTTTCGTAGCTAATAAAGAACTCGAGACATCCGCAAAGAAAGGAAAAGAGAAGGTTGACAAAGAGTAATCCGAGAATTACGGTTTATATTTCTATAAACCAAACATAACATTTAAATTGTTGTTTTTATTATTTGATGTGTATAGAAAGATATTAAGGTAAGTATTAGTGTTTTGGTAATGAATTGAATGTATGTGAATTTGTGATCATTATGAAATGAATATTGAAATAATTAATTACTGTGAATTGTGAAATGAATTGAATACCCTATTAACTGTATCGGACCGAGTCAGATATAATTGACATGCCATATGATTAGAAGTGTTCAGGGATACTTCGATATTGAGTCAATAAGGCACTATAAGTGTCGTACTGTTACTTCGACTTCGAGTCGATGAGGCACCTTGTGTGTCGTACTGTTACTGTTACTTCGGTTTAATCCGATGAGGTACTAAGTACCATACTAATACTGTTTACTTCGGCAAAGCCGATGAGGCACTGAGTGTCGTATTGGTGTGTTGGTTGGATCTGTGTATCCGTCTGAGTCTGAGCTATGTTAATAGGTGTAAACTATTGCATTGAATATGTAACGTCCCCTAACCCTATACCGTCACCGGAATAGGGTTACGAGACATTACCAGTCAGTACAGTCCAATTCTGGTCATTAATTAAAATAAATATTCACACTCATCCTAGTTTTAAGATGTCGTCCCATTAATGGGCCATCGCGGTCCAATATGAACAGTAAATTCAATTTGAAACTAATTTAGAATCACTACGAATTTTTAATAAATTTCAAAATTCATACTATATACCGTTGCCAACCATAATTTACTTATTTCATCAATACTTTTACAACCTAAATAACTCTAATTAAACATCCTAGGTACATGCCATTATCAATACTCAACATACTTTACCTCATTGAATTCGGGATCGACTTGGGATGCTAATTCAACAGTCTAGCCTTAACTTAACCTGCGCACGGAAACAAACCGTACGCTGAGTATACACTCAGTGGTATTTCTATAATCCGAACACTTAAACAATTATAAAACTTATTAATTTATATATATTGAACTATTCAAACTCAATGAGTATTCAAACATTCACTTTCCAACCATTGTTTTGGTCTACTTTAAATTTCAAATCATTTATTAATTTCAATAGCAATTAATCAATCAGTAATGTTCATTAACAATCAGAACAATTATTTATTCAGTGACAATCACTTATTCCGTAACAATCAATTATTCAATAATAACTAGTTATTCAGTATCGATCAATTAATCGGTTATCCAGTAACAGTCAATTATTTAGTAAAATCAGATATTCAGTAGCAATTAAGTTATTCAGTAACAGTCATTTATTCAGTGACAATCAGTTATTCAGTAATGATCAATTATTCAGTAATATTCAGTTATTCAGTAACAGTCTATTATCCAGTAACAGTCAATTATTCGGTAACAATCAATTATTCAGTAATAATCAGTTATTTTATACCTTTATTTACCCCTATTAACATAACTCGGATTCAGACGGATACATGGATCCAACCAACACACCAGTAGGACACATAGTGCCTCATCAGCCGAAGCCAAAACAGTAACAGTAACAGTAGCAATACGGTACACAGAGTACCTCATCGGAACAAATCCGGAATAGTAATAGTAACAGTAACAATATTCAACACACAAAGTGCTGAATCGATAACGGTAATAGTAACAGTATTCGACACACAAAGTGCCAAATCGGTAACAGTAACAGTAGTCGGCACATAAGTGCCTGATCAGTAATGTAACACCCCAAACCCGGCCCAGACGTTAAGGCCGAATCCGACGTGCCACTTTGAAGTCAAAAACCCGTGTTCCCTTTTTAGTGTTTTAAAAAGCCGACTTTTGTCAAACTAACCAAGTGAATGGAAGCTGGGCACCAGGTAGGTATCAATAACAGAGGAGGTGAGCCATGAAGGCTGCTTAAGTACCAAGCTCTCCGATTGGATCCAATCCTAGACATGCCCACATCCATTGCCACACTTGGTTATAACAAGTTGAAATTTCTTTGAGTGATTATCTTTGGTAAATCGAATATTCGTGACGTCGTGTTATTTAAAAAAAAAACAAGTATCGTTTTGAAATCACGCCCTAAGTCTAGCCCATTTGAATTAGTATCCATCAATTTAAAGTTGTTTTTAATAATATAATCCTAGAAAAATCAAAGAAGAAAATAAAGTTAAAATGGCCTTATTACAACCCAAAAATTAAATAGTAATTAAAAATAACTTAAGAAAACCAGTTTCTTTTTCAAACCCAAAAGTATTCACCATGGCCACTCTGAATCCCCTCCGGCTCCAAGTCACCCACATCAAGGCTCACCTGCAAGGTTAAAAAAGGGATGAGTTTGGGGAAACTCAGTGTGTAAGGAAAACCCATTCAAAGCCCAAGTCAGCTCAAGCCCATTGGGCCTAAGCCCATTCAGGTAACAGTGGTACTAGGCCAGAGCCCTTTTCAGATTACAATAAACTGGGCCTTAGCCCCTTATTCAGATAACAGTATGGCCCATAAGCCCATTTCAAAATACATGCAACATTAGTAAACATATGCAAGCCCATTTGGGGAGACTACTCAACCCACCAACCACTACACTCCACCCGTACCAGCCATACACTCCATGTGGGGAATAGCTCAATCCACCCAGCCCAACACTCCACAGTTGCAGCCTTGCTGCTCAGTTAACAGTAAATTGAGGCAAAACCTCCAGTACGTGGACAAGCCACTTTCAGTACTTCCTCCGTCAATATCCCAGTCCCATGCATCAGATAATAACAACATGGCATGAAGTAAATAACAACAGTCAAACACGCATTTAGGTCAATTTAACCCTAGGGGTATTTCGGTAATTTATCTCCTAGGGGTAAAACTGTAAATTTTCCACTTTTAAAGGTATTTCAGTAATTTATCTATTTTAGGGTTTTTAATGCATATTCCTACCTTTCACGTACTAACAGAATCACTACCGAGGGTTCTTACCGAATTGGGCCCGTTGGCTCATCATTCCAATTTTGGCCCATTAAGCCTAAAAATATCGAGGGCACAGAAATCATGCACTTTGCAGTCCAAACATTGTAGCTTACCAAAAACATTAATCGATTTACCTCACGAGCATTCACACACTCGCAAATCTACAAAATACCAGTTTTCGGCATTTCGACTTTTCGACTTTTGCTGATCTAGACTAAGAAAGAGGGTGTTAGTTACACACCTGTTTGCGACGATATGCTAACGAGATCCACACACGAACCGCCTACAATTGGATTACTAACACGATAATCTAACTATTCAAATACAAACTACGTATTAAACCCTTACAATATTCGGCCAACCACACCTACAGATCATAGTAAGCTTATAAGAAATCAATAAGCAACTCATTAACAAATTTTTGTCAATGTTTACCACATAATCATAATTTCACAGCAAGCTGTCTTCCTGAGCAACAGTCACTAAATCATTTATAACTGGAGCTACGAAACTCCAAATCAAGTGCCGTTAATTTTCCCTGAAAATAGACTCATATATCTTCTATCCATAAAATTTTCAGAATTTTTGGTATGGCCAATCAATACCAGATTTTTCTTAAAGTTTCCCATGTTTCACTGTTTGACTAATCTGACCACTCTTCATTACGAATCAAATTTCTCATTGTACAGAATTCAAAATATGTTCTCGTTTATTCCATTTGAAACTACACTCATTAGGCTTTAATTACATAATTTATGCAGCTTCTAACTCATCTCTCACAATTTATGGTGATTTTCCAAAGTCACGTTACTGCTGCTGTCCCAAGCAGATTTATTACCAAATCACTCTTTCACACCTAACTTGCATGCTTGTTATTTAAACATGTATATCACCAATCAATCATCACATATCTATAATTTTACTTAAGTATAATCTCCATTTCATCATTTTAAAGCACAACATGTTAGCCGATTTTTCCCCTTAGCATCTAAGGCACATGCATGCTCATTTGTTTGGCTCAACTTCACCTATCTTCCATTTTTCATCAAAAGAACATGAAACAACAACCAAAAACCAAAATATGCTTCATGAGTTAGGGTAGAATCAAGAAGAACTCATGAACATCAAGATAGAAGCAAAGTACCAAGAACTTACCTTCAATTTTTCCCCCTCCTAGTGGCCGAATATTCAAAGGTTTCCTCCCCTATTTGCTCTCTCTCAAATTCAGCTATGAAGAACAAAGAATGAACAAAAACCTTCCTTTACTTCCTTTTGTTATTCTTATCACTCAACATTTTATGACACATAAATGATATACTAATATTTGTGCCATACTCATGCCATAATTCCAATAAAAATATGCCCATAATGCTTACCATGCCCATCATCCATTAACTATTAAAATGCTAATGCCCATCATCCATTAACTATTAAAATACTAAAATGCATACATTATCAACTATCCATCACCTTGGCCGGCATTAAAAGTGGGGAATTTGACATGCAAATCCTCCTATTTTGCACTACTATTTATTTGGCCACTACAAATTAGCCTATAGCATTTTCAAACATTTTCACATAGGTCCTATTTCATAATTTCACTCCCTTTTTCTTATGGAACAAAAATTAACTAAAATTACCGGGTTCTATCTTAAGCTTGGGCCTTCTAGAGGCCCACTAACATAATTAAACCTATGCCAACATTCACAGAATTCGCGAAAATTGGGGCATTACAAGTAAGCCGACAAAACCCGTACTCTTCCATATCCTATGGCATGCCAACTATATCCGACTAGCCCGACTAGTTAGTAGGGTATTTATTCACTTTTCAGTATAATTTCTATTTTAGTTCAGTATCAATTATAATTTACTTTTTATTTTCATATAATTAAATTCCACAATAAACACATGTTCATAATTATTTCACCACATTTTCAAATCAAATCATTTCAATAAAAACACAATACCAATAATTCATACTTTAATTATTTACCATAACATTCAATTAAAATACAACAATTATTAATTAAATTCACCCTTCAATTTCAATCAATATTCATTTTATTTCAAATACTCTAATCAATGCACCTACCATACATAATAAATAATAGATTTAATAATTAAATATTAAGTTCGGATTATAGAAATACAAACCGTAATTTTCGAGCTAACTCCCGTTGACTTTGTCTTGTCCTTTCTTAGCTGAGATTTTCGGTACCACATTGACTATTAAAGTTTAAAGCTTCAAAGCCTTGATTTTCCCTTTTCTCCCTTTCTTTCTTTCTTTCCTTTCTTTCTCTCCTGTTCTTCTCTGTTTCGTTTTGCTTTGTTTTTCTTTTTCATTTCTTTTATTTCATTTATTTCTTTATTTCATTATTAAACTATTATAATATTTATTATTTATACATGTGTATATTTATTAATACACATATATTCATTTATCACCTTACACTTGTCATAACTTTTATTTATTTAATTAATTAATATAAAATAATATTAATATAATATACTTTAATTATTATTTTACTTATATAATAAGTAAATACACATGTATAATACATGTGTACCATTTATATTTGTACACATTTAACTTATTTTAACCATACATTTGTCACCTCTTTTTGGCTTATTTGCCTATTTAGTCCCTTCACTTTTCTTTATTCTATAATTAAACTTTCACACTTAATTCAATTTAATCTTTTCCACTAATTACTCTTAATTAAGCTAAATTTACTTATTAAAGTCTAATTAACCACTCAATTGTCTTCGTAAATATTTTTAATAAATATTTACAAATCCATTTTTCAGAAACGGAGACCCGAAAATTCACTTTTCCGATAACCGTAAAATTTGGGTCATTACAGAATATCAAAATGACTATATTACTAGACTGAATAACTGATTGTTATTGATTGTTTGATACTGAATAACTGATTGTTATCGAATAACAATAAACAAATAATTGTTATTGAAAAATAATGATTAATACTGAGCTTGTAATAAAATAGAACACTAAATTAAAATGTGAATATTTGAATAGCTATTGAATTTAAGTAGTGTTATATATGTATTTTATAATTATTTAAGTGATGGTTTATAGAAATATCACTGAGTGCATACTCAGCGTACGATTTGTTTTCATGCGCAGATTAGGTACAAAAGTAATTAACGACTCAGCATCCAAGCTAATCCCGAACTCAAATACGTGGTGATGTATTTTTCTCTTTTGAACATGTACCTAGGTTGTAATATGTTGTCATTTTGTTACAGAAGTATTACTGATAAATGATGGTAATAGTTGTTCCATACAATTATATATGTCTTAAACACAGTCTATGTCATAGCTTTGGGCAATTTTGTTGAATGATAATTTAATTGAATCAATTAGACATCTTATGTTAGATTGTTAAAAACACAAAAATGTTAGAACTTTATATTATTAATTTTATTATAATTAGAGATGTATAAATTCATGAATTGATTTGTTTGGATTAGTTGTTGTTTGAAAATTACAGGGAATGCTAGATATTTCTAAAGGGGTTATATTGAATTTTTATTAAAAAAAATGAATGACTTTATAATTATACTATAATATGCTTGTTATTTATTTATTTATTAAGAATTATCCGTAAATTGCCCGATTTGCCTTGTAATGCCTCGTAACCCTATTCTGGCGACGGTTTAGGGTTAAAGGGTATTACAAAGCATCCTTCAAAAGTATTTTTCATACAAGGGAAACCTGATTATTTAATAGCCATGGACGCCCAAAAAGATTTGGTTTGGACCCATACAATTAATTAACCCAGCTCTCAATTGGGATGATCAAAATTTGACAGCTTGATGCAGAGAACGAGACCCAAAATATTCAATATGAAGAGGACTGATTCATAAAAAGGGAGAGCAGCCCAAAATATCCCAAATTACTGCCCAAATAAGCTATTTTAAGTTGATTTCAATAATTATAAACAACCTCTAATCTTCTTCATAAAGCTGTTTCAACCCCTCCACTTTTCAAACCTTCCATTTTCAAGCCCCTCATCCTACAATTAAGGGCCGGTCATGGGAAGAGAAAATCAAGGCTCTCCCATGCTATTATAAATAGCCACCCTCCTTGTCTTCCGAAAAGAAGCAATTCACTCACCTCTCATCCATTTCTCTCATTCTCTCTCTTATTTTTCCCAAAGCCAACGTAGAAATTTTTTTGCAATGGGCGGTGGAGGGGTTACAGTTGGAGATTTCAACTAACAAAAAGTAAACTACAAAAGCCTCAAACATGTCTATTAAATCCACGCCTCCATTCATCTGCTGCTCCTACCTTCTCTGCAACTTCCATGGCTGAACCTAAGAGGATCTTCGCTTTCCTCCGATTGCTTTCCTCTTGAAAAAGAGAGTTTTGCAAGTCCTTGGAGTAGCAACATTCAACATCTTGAAGGCCTCTGATCTACAAAACAAAGTAGAAGGAGGAAAGGGGGCACACACTAGTCTGACTTCAGAGAAACACTGGCTTTGTCTTTTATTCCTTTGTCTTTATTCTTTTTAATTTGTTTTGAGATTATGAACATGTTTGCTAATTATTTTGATGCTTCCGATTTAATTAAAATGACTTAAATTGTGTTCGTGTTAGATTGATCACATTCTGTCTGCTAAAATTATTGAAATTATATTTTGATGTTATAAGCCTTGGTTAATTGTTCATTTAAATAAAAGCACATGTATTTTATTCTTGTATTATAATTGTGAGATGACAAATGAATTAATTATTTAATCGAATTGAAATTATAATTCATTGACACACTATCTAAATGGTGCATGTTTAATCTTTTTAGGATAAATTAGATTGTAATACGTCGAAAATTTTTACAGTAAGATATTATCCTTCATATAGTAAAATAAGGAAATAAAGTGAAAAAAAGGGAAATTTTGAGTTATGTCAACATTGGGGAGTATATTATGATATATTAATTCAAGAAATGAGTAAATTGTAAAAGTGGAAAAAGTTTTGTTGTATAAGAGTAAATACTCAAAATTTAAGGAGTTAAAGTGTAAATATGAAAAAGTTGAAGGACTAATAGTGTAAATATTTTAAGGGTGGAATGATCTAGAAACTAAGGAAAATGGATGAATTAGGACCAAATTGAATATGTGAAGAATTATAATGGACTAAATTACAATTTTACCAAATTTAAATGATGACTCAAGATGAAATTTTAAAAGATCATAAAGGGCAAAATGGTCAATTAGAAGGAGAGAAAAATTTAGAAGGTAATGATGATGTTGAAGATATTTTAGATTAAATAAATAAATATTAGTTTATTAATATTTTAATTTGATTTTTAAATGATATTTTATTAGTTTATTATTATTTTATTTAGTATATATAAGGAAAGAAAGATGAAGAGCCATCATCTTTTTCCCATGCACCCAACGTATGAAGAGAAAAGAAAGAAAGAAACTTTATTTCTTTTACAATTTGGTCCTTTCACAAAAAATCCACCATTTTCACTTAGAAATCAAAAGAATTTCCATAGCCATCAAGAGAGAAAGATGACAAGGAGACTATGGGGAGCTAGAATATCAAGTTAGAATCAAGAAATAGAAGCTGGAGGAGAGAGAAAATCAAGTTAGAGATTGAAACCAATAGAACAATGTGAGAATATCAAGATTTCAATATATTTTTAAGTGTAATACCCCGAAAATTTTTATAGTAAAATATTATCCGTGATATAGTAAAATAAGGAAATAAAGTGACAAAAAGAGAAATTTTGAGTTATGTCAATATTGGGAAGTATATTATGACATATTGATTCAAGAAAAGATTAAATTGTAAAAGTGAGAAAAGTTTTATGGCCCAAGAGTAAATACTCAAAATTTGAAGGATTAAAGTGTAAATATGAAAATTTGAAGGACTAATAGTGAAAATATTTTAAGGGTGGAATGATCTAGAAACCAAGGAAAATTGATGAATTAGGACCAAATTGAATAGGTGAAGAATTATGAGGGACTAAATTGCAATTTTACCAAATTAAGTGATGACTCAAGAATGGAATTTTAAAAGATCACAAAGGGCAAAATGGTCAATTGGAAGAGAGAGAAATCTAGAGACAATGATGATGTTGGAGATATTTTAGATAAATTAAATAAATAAATATTAGTTTATTAATACTTTAAAATTGATTTTTAAATGATATTTTATTATTTTATTATTATTTTATTTAATATATATATGTAAGGAAAGAAAGGGGAAGATGACATGATCACCTTTCTCATGCAACTAATGTGAGAAGAAGAAGAAGAAAGAAAGTTTTCCTTTTCTTACAATTTAGTCATTCCTCCAAAAATTCATTATTTTCACCTAAAAATTGAAAGAATTTCCGTAGCCATCAAGAGACAAAAATAGCAAGGAGATGATGGGGAGCAAGAATATCAAGTTGGATTCAAGAAATAGAAGCTGGAGGAGAGAGAAAAATCAAGTTAAAGATTGAAGTCAATAAGAAAAGGTAAGTACATAAGATTTCAATATGTTTTTAAGTTTGTTATTATTAACAAAGCATGAAAATAATGTTATAGTAGAGTTTTCTTACATAAGGTCCTATGTTCTTGATATGTTAGTGAAGAGAAAATAGGAGAAAGTGATGAGAAATGGTGTAGAAAAAGAAAATAAGGGTGTTATAACATGGTAATTAATATCTTGCACAAAACAGTTCTAGACAGCAGCAGTAGTCTAACTTTGAAAAATCACCAAAAATTATAGAAATTTAATTATAGGATGAATAAAATATTAGATTAAATCTTATTGAGTCTAGTTTCTTATAGAAGAAACGGTGTAAGTAATGGATTTGTAAAACATGAGATATAATGAATTTTGTGATACAAGGTCAGAATGAATTCGGGTTCCCCTGTTCTGACTTTGGAAAATCATAAAAATTGGATAGAAATGATTAGGGGCTTAAATTTATATTTTTAGAATCTTGAATGAGTGTATTTTCAATTGAAATAAAAAGGAATATCATTTGAATTCTGTACAAGGAGATAATTAATTTTAAGTGAAGAAGGGTTAGAACTGTCAGACAACAGAACAGGGGTAACTTTAAAGAATAAACTGTACTTATTGGCTAAACCAAAAATTTTGAAAATTTTATGAAAATAATATATATGAGTCTAGTTTCAAGAAAAATTATCGGATCTTAATTTTGAGTTCTATAGCTCCAGATATGAATAATTTAGTGACTATGACACAGATGGACAGCTTGAATATTCATAAAAGTAAATAATAAAAAAATATAGATAATGTTACTTACAAGTGTGTTATATAAATTAAGGATGTGGAATGGAGAGGAGGAGGAGGAAAATATATAAGAATATTCAGCTAGCATGGCTAATTTGCATGTTTTAGGCTTAAGGACTAAATTGAATAAAAGTAAAACTTAAGGGGGCAATTTTGTAAAAATGTCAAAATGACCAAATTGAAGGGGATGAATTGTTTTATTATCTAAATTAATAAATTGAATGAAATTGTCAATTTAAGATCGAGTGAAATTTGGGAAAATGGTAAATTACCAAAATGTCCCTGAATCTTGATATTTTTGCAATTTCGCTAGGTAAGTTCGTATAACTTGAATTATATTCCTAAATGCTTGAAATGTATGTTATTGAAGTGAATATGATTTGAAAGTTCATTGTATGAAAATTTATGAAACATTGGTATATTTGATAAAAAGGGAAAGAAATCCCGGTTGAATGAAAGGAAATTTCGATGGATCTCTGAGAAGGAATTGACGGTAAAAAGGATTTAGCCCGGACGGGTGATCCTACCCTGATATAGCCCTCCCGAAGAATATATGGAAAATGGATTTAGCCCAGACGGGTAATCTGAATTAGGGTCTGAATTTAGCCTGGACTGGTAATTCAGATCCAAGCTCATTAGAGTAATTGTCGTTGCAGGGGATTTAGCCTGGACTGGTAATCCCACTATAAGGATGAGGTTCGCGGGAGTGTGCTCTCTGATATGAAATGTGTAAGACAATGGTTGAAAGATACCATGGCAATCTGCTATGAAATGTGTAAGACCATGGTTGAAAGATACCATAGCAATCTGATATAAAATGTGTAAGACCATGGTTGAAAGATACCATGGCAACGTGATATGAAATGAATAAGACCATGGTTGAAAGATACCATGGCAACATGACGGGAAATAAATAAGACCATGGTTGAAAGATACCATGGCAACGTGATATGAAATGAATAAGACCATGGTTGAAAGATACCATGGCAACATGACGGGAAATGAATAAGACCATGGTTGAAAGATACCATGGCAACGTGATATGAAATGAATAAGACTATGGTTGAAAGATACCATGGCAACATGACAAAAAATGAGTAAGACCATAGTTGAAAGACACTATGGCATCATGTCAAAGATAAATAAGACCGTGGATGGGAGACGCGATGACATCTATTGAACAATTGATATTCAGGTAATATGCATCAGATGACGAATGGTTATATAAAATGATTGTGTGAAATGTTTACAAGAATTGTTCATATGGAAATATATGTACAAAATAATTGTATGAAATAATTATGAAGATAGATAAACGAAATAAGAATAAGTACATGGAATATAATTTATGTTAAGTTTGATATAAACTTTACCGGAATAAATATACATAAAATATATGGAAATGATGGAGCATGAAATATTGATATAATGAAATGATTGATATATACTTATAAAGAAACGGTAAGAGAATGATATGTTTCATGACATGTACATATATGATTATCTTTGCACTACAGCAAAACTGATTTTTAGCGGCATTTTTTAGGCCTTTAGCGGCGCTTTTAGGCGCCACAAAAGTTTGCGGTGTTTATTTTTAAAAAAACGCCGCTAAAGGTCATAGCCTTTAGCGACGCTTTTCCCACAAACGCCGCTAAAGGTCATGGCCTTTAGCGGCGCTTTTCCCACAAACGCTGCTAAAAGTCGTGACCTGTAGCGGTGCTTTTCCCACAAACGCCGCTAAAAGTAGTGAAATTTTAAAAAAATATATTATAAAAATATTATAAATGTCATGAAAAATTAAAATTCATTATCAAAATATTGAGGAGAATAATATCCATGATATAAATATAAAAATTTTCTATTAAAATTCATTATCAAATTAATTTTTCTATGAAAATTTTAACTTTAAAACTAAATATAAAATTTGATGAATTCAAATTTAGAATTTAAAATAATAAATTAATAACACAATTAAAATTCAAAAGTTAGAACTCAAGTTATTAAATATTAAAATAAAAATAAAAATAAAAATATAGAATCAAAACTAAAATAAATAATAAAAATTAGATTAAATATAAAGATATAAATAAAATACAGCAAGTCTTTTACTAACAGCAAGTCCAAATACAGCATCTTGTTTGCGAATCTAAACAACATTGAAAATTGAAAGGTTCGGGAACAAACTTGAAGTTGACAGACCTAGCCGAAGGATAAATATCAAAGTTAGAACTCAACAACACCCATCGTTGTGCAAGTAAAATACAGAAAAAGTTGTCTGAAAACCAACGAAGTGCAAAGTGCAGACCACTCTAACATACAAAATAACAGGCATGCTCATGCATATAAGCACCTGCTAGGAAATGTCATCTTGAACCTTTATCCCTTCAAAAAGTTACTAAAGAACAGTACTCCTGACCCCTAAAATCTATACAGCTCTTTGTATGAAAAGCTATATTTTTCAGAGGCAAGTTTATATTAAGAATCGAACTACTCCAAATATGTTTAATACCCTCAAAAGCAGTAACAGAACGAACATTATAATGCATATGTTTCATGGAGTGCTTTTGCATGAGTTTTAAAATTTAAGTTCATTGACAACAAAAGGGCACACAATCCTTAAGGAGATCAAAGAAATAATTTCTTATCAAAATGATTTATAAAGAAAAAATTTCTCAAGTTCGGAATTCTTTAGGTCATGTTTTGATCTTGCAATACAATATATAGTCCTATGCACAAAAGAAAACCTAATATGTAACCAAGCTGATGGGGCTATCAAGCTAATATTACTTGAAATATCAATAATAAAAGAAAAATTACATAAACAATATTTTTATTTACCACCATTCAGAGAAATGGCGCTGATTAATCCTGTCAATATGTTAGTAACAGGCAACTAAGGGGAAGGGGGAGCATTTTCAATACTATAAAATTACCAGAAGTGGATGAAGACACGTCCAAGATTAAAGGCTCGTGATATATATTCAACTGGAAATGATAATAAAAATGGCAGCCCCAGCACAATTTGCAGAACCCTTTACTGAGTATGTAGAAAAGAATCAACACACTGGCAGGCAATGCCCCCTACCACAAACATTAAGTGCAGTAGTCCAACTCACCTAACCACATTGAAAATAAGTTAAGATGCATGGAGATTTATATTTACTTCCCATGTTAAGAGAGGAAAAGAATGTAATCTATAAAGCAAGGAAGGGAAATAGAAATAGAAATCTCGATTAACAGGAAATTCTTAATGCTAATAATAAGTCCTCAAGGGCCAAAGAGGAATAGTTGACACACCTGTACAAGTGCCGCACCAGCTAAAGCTGATATTACCCCACTGATACTCATAGCCTGTTATAAGAAGTGATAACAAAGAAAGACAGAACTGTTTAAGTATACTATCTAACCTAGTTGCCAATTACTAGAAAAATGTAATCAAGCAGAAGTTAATGCACCTTTAGCATGAGTATAAAAAGAGATGGAGCATAGAGTAGGACATTCATCTTTATCGATAGGGCAGCACTACACATAAAAAAGAGGCAAAGTAGGATCCACTTCTTTTCTTTTCCTTCTTAGAAGGGGAAAAAGCTACTGATAAAATGAGCATAGTACCTAAAAATAATCAACCCCAAATGCCACCATCCAAAAAGAATAGATCCCATTGCAGCATGGAGGAGTGTCATTGCGAAACAGTCATTAAACAGACGAAGCACAAATATTGAGTGAACTCGCTTTGAAAGACAAAGCAGGATAAAAGCCCACCACGGAAGCTGCAAAGACGTTTTAAGAACAGTAAACCATAATATAGAAAACCAAGACAACGAAATACAGAGTAAGAAACATTAACAATCAAGAATATTTTCATTTAAATCACCAATCTCGAGTTTACTAGTTTCGAACTTTCAGAGCACTCAGACAAAGAAATATATTTATCAGCTTTACGAATTTTACATACCAAATCATATAACTAATCAGTAACAAAAAGCAACAAATGGTGTGGTTTCAACAAGTTCTTGCATTAAAAAAAGAAGGGATAGGAATAGCAACAAGACTATCATACCTAGTTGCTAAAGCATCAATTTCATCAATGAAATTTCCCATAGAAAACGCCACCATACTATATTGTACCAATATTCTAACAACGAGGGAGTAGCAATACTGACGGCTTTTAACCAATTCCAGGCATTGAAACATAATATTACCAGCAGCCAAAATGAAATTCACAAGCAAAAACAAGAAAGAAAGAAGAAAGAACCCAGAATTCAATTAAATTCATAAGAAATGGCATACACCTCTACATAGCTCTATGACAAATTTTCGGTATAAAAAGGGGTGAAAAATCTCGATTTAGATAAGATATGATAGGCAAAAATGGAAAACTATTTTCACTATTAGCAATTCCCATGGAACAATCAAAATAAAGTAACATCAAATTTTACCTCTTAAATTTTCGATAGATTGAACGACTTCACGCAGTTTATTGATGATCTTAAACCGAGGAACCCAGTCTTCATGCAACGGCTTGACCACTTCGAGTATTTCCTTGAGAGTTGACTCCACTTGATTTTGTGAATTCATCTTTTTTTTACTATATAACAATATCACTTAACAACAAAAATTTGCTCCTTTAAACTCAAAGTTCATAATTGAAACATAAAAATTTAATAAATAAAAAAAACACAAAAGCCCTCATAAAAAAACATTGATTAATGACAATAAAAAAGTATGAGAACTGGTCATATAGAGATCATATGCATCAACATTCATAAGTATTAACCAAAAAAACAAAATAAAAAAGCAAACATTTATTGACTTAATTATCAAATTGTGTATATATATATATGTAGGCATTGACAAATTCACAAGTTATAATGGAAATAAATCCAATGAAAGTAAATTTACAGAACATTAGAAGAGAAACTTTGGGTTAAATTAAACCCAACAAATCAAAATAAATTCTTTTTTAATAATAGAGCTAAAGTCTACACTCAGGCATTTAAACAAACACTTAGAAGAAATAAAATAATCACAGAGAAAAATAAAGAACAAAAACAAAGAATTTACCTTGAAAAAATTAATAAAAAATCAACTCCCAACTCCCATTAATCCTCATCTTTTGGGGTTCTTTTTCTTTTTTTGGATTGAATTTCTTCTCTCAGATTTTGAAGATCCTGCACCATCAAAAGAAAGAAACACACATATATACTTATAAAAGACAAAACCCAGAAATATTTCCCATTGCTCTTTCATAGAAAATAACAAAACAAATTACTATTATTTGACTATGGACATTAACTGTTTTGTACAGGAAAAAGGTCAGTTTTTTTTCCTTTGATTTTATTTCCTTAAGGAAGGGGTAATCTTTTTCTTTACCTTTATGGAATTAAAGAATGATTCAGAATTTAAAAGGAAAGAGAGAAAATGAAAATAGAAAAAAGGGGGAAACTAAGACAGATAAATAGACAACCAAGAGTCAATATTAGTGCTTTGCTGAGTGATAAATACACAGATAAATAGACAGAAAATGAAAGTAGCAAACTGTTATGGCAACAACAACAACGCCAAGAAACAAAAAATCCACTAATTGCTAGTGCTAATTAATAAAAATAACAAACACATAAAACCTAACTTACTGTGTATAGAATACTGAATGAAGTTCTGCAATAAATTCCTTCTTTCCACAAGGAATTACTCAGCAACTGCAGACAAAGTTTTCAACTTCCTTTTCCCTTTATCCTCTTCACCTGTGTAATACCAATCGCCCCATCCAAGTACAGCGGAGCCAGAGTAATCGTGGGCACCTTCGATAAGAGCTTGGAGACGCTGCTGTTGGAGAGTTTCTTTATTGAAAAGGGCAACAGAGGGGTGAGATTGGGAGTGTTTGGAGGATACTGATTTTAGGGGAAAAAATTAACAGCGTGTTCGGTTCGCCGTATTACCCAATCCATTACGTCCCGATTACGCGCGTATTACATTACGCCCCTAATCCGGCGTTTGGTTCGCTGTATTAGCCGTTACGCGCGTATTACATTACGCCCCTAATCTCCAAATTCTCGTGTTTTACAATCCGTTCCCAAATCGTTGTATTAGCCATTACGCCCGGCCTCCCTCCCCATCTCTCTGTTTTACCCTCCCTCCCTACCCGACCCTCTCCTCTTCCGTCCTAATCATTTTCTCCTCCCATTTCCCACTGATTCCATTGATTAATCTGTCGTCATCGTTTCTTCTCGTCTCGGCATCAAATTTCCCTTCCCCATTTCCTCCCAACACTATCTGCTCCGCACACCAAAACCCTCTCTTTTTCTCTTCAATATATTCACAAAATTGGAAATTCTAGCTTAATCCATTGAAGAAAGAGTGAAGCGTTTTTCGGGTCATCACGTAGGATCCAATATCGGGTGAGTTTTAAATTCTGACCTAAATTAATCTGCCAATTCTGACCTAAATTAATCTGCCAATGTTTTTCCCAATTGTAAATAACCCCTCTGCATGCTTTTCTCTTTACTTTTTTAAGCCTAATCGTCACCTGTTTTAGTTCCTACAAGTTATTTATGTATTGGTTATGCTTTCCATGTATATAATATCAAATCATGAATCCTCTCTGGCTTTGGCATTAATTTGATGATGTTATGCAAGGGAAATCTTGTGTAAATTTCGAACTACTGACTCTGGGATAGTATTGGGAACTCTATTAGACTACATCATGTGAAGCTGGTTGCGTTGTTGTTTTTAAGCCTTTTTGGTAGCAGTAGTTTCTGTTTTAGAAGGGAATGAGACCTTGGTTGTGTTAGCAAGGCATTGAGCGCCCATGTTCTAGTCGCCGTGTTGATAATTATGCTTGGGATAGTTCAATTTAGAGCTCTTAATGATTGATTTTGCTTGGAAGTATTGACTGTTGGATTGTTGGTACGGGGTTGTGACCGATTAATTTCTGTTGAAATTGCTATTTTATTTTATTCATTGTTGCTTATTTCATCCAGATTATAATGAAAAGAGGACACTTGCTGATTTATAACTCTTTTTGCATTCTTAATTGCTGCTTTGCTTTTAAATTATACTGCTACAATTAAATTTGAAAGTTGTTAATTGATGGATTGCTTGTTGAGTGTTCTGTGTGTTGTACTCTTGGGATTTGGTGTTTATGTTTTTTGAGGGAATAGTGAGAGGTTTGATATGGCTCATGGATGATGATTGGTGTATGGTTGTGATGTGCTTTGATATACATCATTTAGCTATAGCATAATTATTTTTTTTTTAAAAAGGTTGATCCGAGCAGTTTTCCCATTACAGGTTCTTTGTTCCAACTCTTCCACATCGCAGTCGTCCCTGATTTGCTCATTACAGGTTAGTTTTCCATTGGTATTCATGGTTTTGCTTGTATGTTTTCCCTGATTCCATGTTTGTATTGCTGTAGCAGCTTCTGTTGTTTCCCAAATGAATATGGTTTTGGTTATTGCTGTAGCAGCTTCTGTAGCAGCTTCTGTTTTTTGTATGTTTGTAATGCTCATTAAAGCTTTTTTTTATGGTTATGGTTATTGCTGCATAATTTTATTGTTCTTTTTTGAATTTAAATTAGGTTATATGTTTTTAAATAGCATTATGCCTACAAATAATGGGCTTCAAATCACAGTTATTTGTACATGTAAATACAATACTGTTAATAATAAATTTGTACATGTAAATGAGATTAAAGTTATATATTTTTTACAAAATGAAATTACCATTTAAAATGGTATAAAAGTTTATTAAACTTAAATCTTCAATCTTCATTTTATTTATTTTGAAATTAGAAAACCTTAACTAAACTAATCATAAATTAAAAATTTAATCAATGATCAAACTTAGAACATGCTTTATTAGATCTTAAATTTCATTATAAGAAATTGTATTTAAATTTAAATTTAAATGTCCAAACTATAATGTTCAAACATTGAACATGCGGTTTGGGAGTCCTATTTAAAGGTAAGGTTATTTCAAGTCTTTATTATATTATTTTTACCAAACTTACGACTAATATGATTTCCTCATTTTTTTAGAGTCACAAAGAAGCCGCCCAATTCAGATTTCGTACTTTCCCTTACTATGACCAGCTTACTACCATATACGCAAGAGATCGAGCAACTGGGAGAGATGCTCAAACAGCTGCTGATGTTCTTGAAGAAATACATGCTGATGATGTACGTACTACAGATATGAATGAAGAGAGAAACACATTCTATGACTGCGAAGCTGACGTCTCTTTAGACGACATGGATGTTTCTGGTACGGATCCGCGAGGAGATCGAGACCAAGGGGGTTCCTCATCTTCAAACAAGAGAAAGAAGAAATCTGATGCTCGTGATAATGTGTTTTCTTCATTTAATGAGGCTGCCACTTTGTTCGGGGAGAAAATCCAGGCCGTTGGCGATCAAATCAGTAGGAGTTTTGCCTCCGAGGTGGTAGTTCAGCAGAAGTCAGAACAACATATGGAAGAGAGAGCTTCAAATTTATATTCAGCCTTATGGTCAATTGAAGGTTTAACCGACGATCAGCGGTATGATGCATTGAGTAAACTTCCCGACCATCCAACTCAAATGATCGTTTTCTTTAGTTTACCTTCAGTTGCCCGATTGGAATGGGTTAGGAGATTTCTTTCTTACCATTAAATATCAATGTTCAAACTTTTTGATGTTGTAAAACTATATAACATATGGATTTTAATGTACAATTTCATTTTCATCTAACCTTTTCTTAATATAAGTTAATTATGTTTATGCATAATATAATTCTCAAGTTATATATTGATTTTAGTAAATTCATATAAGAACATTTTACTATTAAGAATTTTATGAAATTATATATCACTATATAATTATATTTAATATTAATTATTTTAAATTGTATAAATTCATATAAGAAAATTTTTATTATCAAGAATTTTATGAAATTATATATTATTATTAAATTATATGTAATAATTATTATTTTAAATTATACAAATTCATAAACTATAATCATATTAGTTATAATAATTTTAAATTTTATTAAATCATATATTTAATTAAATCATATTTAATATTAATTATTTGAAATTTTCTTTTATAGTATCATATATTATGATTTGAGTAAATTCATAGAAGAATTTTATTTATTAAGAATTTTATTAAATTATATATTTTAATTATAATATATTTAATAATAATTATGTTAATTTATATTTTACAGTATCATATATTATGATTTGAGTAAATTCATATAAGAATATTAATTTTTAAGAATTTTATTAAATTATATATTTTAATTATAATATATTTAATAATAATTATGTTTAAATATGATTAAATTATTTATTATTGATATTAATCTTATTAAAATTTAAATAACAATAACAATAATAATTTACCAAAACAAATTTATGCTAATTATTAAGAATTTTATTAAATTATATATTTTAATTAAAATATATTTAATAATAATTATGTTTAAATATGATTAAATTATTTATTATTGATAATAATAATCTTATTAAAATTTAAATAACAATAACAATAATCATTTACCAAAACAAATTTCTGCTAAGGGTATTCTAGTCATTTTAGTTTTTTCATTATGCTATTACACCTCTATTACACTTAACCAAACACAGGATTACTATTACGCCTCTATTCCATTACATTCAACCAAACAGTTGATTTGCTATTACACAGCTTTTCCATTACACCTCTATTCCATTACACCTCTATTCCAATACACCTCTAATCCAATACAGCGAACCAAACGTGTTTTAGTGCGGGAAATTTTGGGAAAATTTGCCATAAAAAGGCGCCTTTTTAAGAAGTGAAATGAATTTTTGTGGCGTTTTTTATAAACAGCGCCACTATTGCATACTTTTTGTGGCGTTTTTTTAAAAAAATGCCACTAATTCTCTAAATTTTCAATTAAAACGACACCGTTAAATTATTTTATTTTTTATGACGTTTTTTAAAAAAAGGCCGCTAATCTCTTAAATCTCTAGTTTTTAAAAAAAAACGTAAATTTACTTAAACCTAATGATATTGTTTTAAATTTTTTTATAAATGTGTACATGTTATTTTCATTTGATATTTATTATTTTTGTAAATATAAACAAGTTAAATATTTTTAATTAATTTTTTTCTATCAGTCATTAAATTATATGTAAGTTGTGGATTTAGTCATTTTACTTTAATTTGGTTATTTTTAGTAATTCAGTCAGTAATTTTTAAATTTTGAAATTGTAGTATTAATTAAATGGTAGCTATTAAATTCATTAAGTTTTGCTATTTCTAAAATCTAATGTAACAATCATATTACTCACAAAAAGCCAGTTATGGATTTAACGGTCGTCATTTGTGTCAAAATTAAAATTTTAAAATTTGAAAAGTATAAGGACTAAGAATGATCTAATTGGATAACATGAACTCAACCTACAGTTTTACACACAATACCAAGACTAATAGCATAATTTAGCCAAACATATATAATTGCTATCATTTGAGTGATCATGACTAAAATTTTAAATTTTGAAAAGTACAAAAGATAAAATTGATCGATTTGAAAAATACAGGGACTAAAAGTACTAATCAAATTAAAATATAAGGACTAAATTTTAAGTTTAAATTTCACTTAAATAAATTAAGTGTAGAGGAATTAATTTGAATTGAATTATTTTTAATATATCAAAATATTTTTAGATTAAATCTTAAACCATTTAATATATATATATATAAAGTTTATCTATTATCTCTTAAATAATTTAAACTATAATCATAAGTTTAATATATTCAAATTAATATTATCTCTTTTACAATTATATAAGAAATCGCTTAATATATAAATTAAAAAATACTAATTAATTTAAACCCTAAACCTCTTAACCCTATCCCATAAACCCTAAACCCTAAACCTTTAACCCTTAACCCCAAACCCTTACACCTTAAACTCCAACCCTAACCCTTAAACCCTAAATCATAATCCCTAAACCCATAATTCATCATAAACCTTAAACCCTAAACCATATATCTTAAACCATAAACCTTAAACTATAATGATAATTAATTCAATATTTTAAATTCAATACTATCTCTTTTACGATTATATAAGAAAATATTAATATATTGTATAACCATAAATTTTAATAATTATTGTTTTAGGGGTTATAGATTAGTGTTTATAATTTTTTTGGGTTTAGGGGTTATATGAATTTTAGCGGCGTTTTACCAAAAGCGCCGCTAATGCTCTATTTTTAGCGGCGTTTTTTACTAAAACGCCGCTATTGCTCTGTGTTTTACAATTTTTGCGGCATTTTTTGATAAAATGCCGCTAAAAACGCCGCTAAAGCCCTATTTTCTTGTAGTGTTGATATGTTGATACAAGGAAATTATGTAAGTAAAGACAATTATTAAACTCAAGTGTGACATGTCGAGAAAATAAGTATATCAATGTTGAATTTATATGAAATATGTGCAAGTATACTAACAATGATGTGGCTTGACGCTTAGACAAGTGTCAAGCTATTGACTGAATGGTAACATGTTTAATTATAAGAAGCATTGAAATAGTAAGTACTTAGATGAAAATAAAATTTAAGATTTTGCGAATTTTTTTTATGATCCCGATTTAATTCCGGTTGGTTTTTAATGTATGTTTGGGGCTTCGAGGGCCCAATAAAGAGACGTTATGATTATTTTCAAAATATGAATAATAAATGACTAAGAATTATCTGAAAATGTTCAGTAAACTCCGGTAATGCCTCGTACCTATTCCGGTAATGGATACGGGTAGGGGGTGTTACATTAAGTGTAATATTATTTAAAAAGCAAGGAAATGATGCGAATGTAGAGTTTTCTTATATAAATTTTTATTTTCTTGATATGTTAGTGAAGGAAAATAAAAGAAAGTGATGAAAAATATTGTAGAGAAAGGAAATAAGGGTGTTATAAACTTGGTAATCAACATTTTGTACTAAAATAGTTTTGGACAATAGCAGTAGTCTAACTTTGAAAAATCACCAAAAATTGTGTAAATTGAATTAGAGGATGAATAAAATATGAAATTAGATTTATTGAGTCTAGTTTTTCATAGAATAAAAGGTGTAAGCAATGGAAAAATAAATTGTGAGATAGAATAAATTTAGTTAGACAAGGTCAGAATGATTTCGGGTTCCCCTGTTCTGACTTTGAAAAAATCATTAAAAATTGTATAAAAATAATTAAGGGCTTAAATTTATATTTTAAAATCCTTAATGAGTCTATTTTTAAGAGAAATAAATGGGAACATCATCCAAATCTTGTACTAAGTGATAATTAATTTTTAGTAAAGAAAGGTTGAAGCTGTCAAACAGCAGAACATGGATAAATTTGAAGATTTTACTGTACTTATTGGCTAAATTATAAATTTTGGAATTTTTATGGTAGGAATATGTTTGAGTCTAGTTTCTAAAACAACAATAGGATCTTGATTTAGAATTCTGTAGCTCAAGATTTAAATAATTTAGTAACAATGACTCAAGTGGATAGCTTAATATGAGAATATAAGCATATAATGGAATAATGTACATATCAAGGATGTGGAATGGATAGGAGGAGGAGGAAAATATATGTGAATATTCAGCTAACATGGGTTTACATTAAAAATGGCTAATTTGCATGCTGTTGGCTCAGGGATTAAATTGAATAAAAGTAAAACTTTAAGGGTAATTTTGTAAAAATGTCAAAATGACCAAATTGCATGAAATGAATTGTTTTATTATTTAAATTAATAAATTGAATGAAATTATCAATTTAGATAATTATCAGGCGGAAAATATATAAAAATAGAAAATTTCTAAAATATCCTTGAATTTTGGTATTTTTGCAATTTAGCCAGGTAAGTTTATATGATTGAACTTTCATGATTATTTTCTAAATTAGGACTGATATAATGTATTATTTCATATGTTTGCTATTGAATTATGAATATTGTCAAATTATGGAAATCGGATCAAAAGTTCAAATTGAGCAGAACGCTGAATCGAGTATGACCATTCAGTGATCAGTGATGAATTGACTGATAAGACTATATCTGGAATATGTCACCACGAGTGTAAGACCATGGCTGAGCCATGGCAATACACGTGAAAGACCATAGTTTGGCTATGACATCATACCAGAAATAAGTAAGACCATAGCTGAAAGACACTATGGCATCATGATTTAGACGAGTAAGACCATAGCTGAAAGACGCTATGGCATCACGATTCAAATGTGTAAGACCATGGTTGAAAGATACCATGGCAACATGACAGCAAATGAATAAGACCATGGTTGAAAGATACCATGGCAATATGACAGTAAATGAATAAGACCACGGTTGAAAGATACCATGGCAACATGACAGAAAATGAGTAAGACCATAGTTGAAACACACTATGGCATCATGTCGAAGATAAATAAGACCGTGGATGGGAGACGCTATGACATCTGTTGAACAACTGTTATTCAGTTAATATGTATCATATGATGAATGGTTATATGAATTGGTTGTACAAAATGGTTGTGTGAAATGTTTACAAGAATTGGTCATATGGAAATATATGTACAAAATAGTTGCATGAAACAATTACGAAGATAGATAAATGAAATAAGTATAGAATATAATTTGTGTTAAGTTTGATATGAACTATTACCGGAATAAATATGTGATATCCCGAATTAGGGCCTAATCGGAATAGTAGTTTTGGGACCACAAATCCGAGATAGAAATAATTATTTTATGATTATTTTGAGGTCTATGATATGATTGCATGATTGCGTGAAAATTTTGTGAAGAAATTCTATGCATAAAGTGCTTAATTTGAAGTTAGGGACTAAATTGAATAAGTTACAAAACTTGCATTCTAGAATTTTCTAGTATGAAATTGCTTTGAAATATTAATTAGGAGGTCTTAAATAGAAATTTGAAAGTTTAGTAAGGAAGGGCATTATGGTCATTTGGATATTAAATGAAATAAAATGGGAAAAATAACACAAAAATGACCATATTCTCCATAAGTTGCTGCCAAATTTTGCTCTCCACCATAGCTAGGGTTTCAACACTTTTAAGCCTTGATTGTAAGTGATTTCTATGCCCGTTTTTAATGTTCTTTACATTTTTGAAATCCTCGTAACTCGGTTTACCTATTTCTACCAATATTTTGAGCTAGGGTTTATATTTAAAAATTTACCCATGAATGATATGCATGAATTTTGATGTTTTATGGTAGAATATGAAGCTTGAGGTTGTGTTAAACAAATTTTGCTAAGTGATTTTACGTAAAAACGACTAAAATGACATAATCGGTAAAAATACCTAATGTTCATAAGTACATGTTAGAGTGAGAATTGGATGTTGCTATAGAAGGGAAAAATGATCAGCATATCATAAAACATAAGAAAATAGGATGAATTTTAATTTATGAGATTTGAGGGAAAAGTTTAAATATGTGAAAGTTTAGGGGCAAAATTATAATTTTGCAAAAATATGATTTTGGGTTGATTTGAATAATATGAGTCCTAATTAGGCTATATTTGAAATGATAGAGCAAGGAAAATCGAAATTCGGGCTAAAATCGGCAAAATACCAAGTTGTGGACAAAATGGTAAAAATGACCATTTTTGCATACGAGGTAAGTTCATATGTAAATATTGTAATATAACCGTTATTTTAAATCATTTAATGCTATTTGTACGATATTATGATTGTTATCATGCAATTCTATGCTTTGTGGTCATTGTTGGACAACATGCAAAAATTTTATGAATTATGTGAAAAATGTGAAAGACTACCGAAGTATCGTCATTGGTATTCCAAAGAGAATGATAAAGAAGTACGAACAAGGAAAGTCCCATTAAAATTTAGGAATAGATTCGGATATTTGGGCATCTGGACTCGTTGAGTTGAGTCCGAGTTCACTTATGGATGCGAACGTTTGAACTCGTTGAGTTGAGTCCGAGTTCGTGAGATGTAACTAGGCATATGAACTCGTTGAGTTGAGTCCAACTTCGCTTATGGGCGGGTTACATGGTAGCTTGGCTACATATGTGGCACTTATGTGCAGACTTTCCATGTATCCGAGTTATATTCCGATGTGTTCAATAGGTAAAATTCTAGTGAAATGAAAGAATGCTCAAGATGCAAGTGACGTATTGGAAAGTGCTGTGGAATGGGCACTTTGGACAGGTATGTACTTAACCCTCGGGTTGAGACTTCAATATAACAATAATATGGTAAGATCATGAATGAGAAATATGATATGAATGCTTTGGTGATATTATGCAAATGTGAATTTCGTATTATTGCATGGTTATGTTACTTGCTACTTACATGTAAACTTACTAAGCATTTATGCTTACTCCCTCCCTTCCATTCCTTGTAGTTTTGACAAGCCGGCTTGGAGATCAGGATGGTCGGAGGCACGCTCACACTATCAACGGACCATCTTTGTATGGTGGCTTGCATATTTTGGGAATATGGCATGTATTGTAACACCCCTTACCCATACCCGAGGCCGGGATAAGGTACGAGGCATTACCGGACAAATATACAAACATTAAACTAAAATACGGGCCATAAAATTTCATTCATATTTCAAAACGTTCATTCACTTACACATAGTCCCTTATTTGAGTCTACGAAGCCCAAAACATACTTTAGAAAGGGTTCAGGACTAAACCGAGAACTTACAAAAATCTTGGAAATTTCATGCTTTAAGGCTCCACACACCTGTGTCCCAAAGTCGTGTTCCATACACGGCTGAGACACATGGTCATGTCTCTGCCTGTGTGGAATATACCTAGGCTATTTTCGAAGCTTTGGTCAACCTTAATCTCTTACACACTTATACAAAATCAAAAGCATATAACATGGCATTCATTTATGATTAAATATTCTCAATTGAACCACAAACATAGCATTTGTATGTCATCATACATGTGTATCTCATACTCATTTTACCTTGTTTATTATAGTACCACTTATACATTTATACCAAGATTATCATCTTACCAAATATCTTCAGCTTAATCATCAAACATTCATATTTAAAACTAGACATATCTTTATAAAATACCACAATTCAGATGCGCAAAATAACATGTTTGCCTGAAACATTTCAATTCAACTCCATACCCAACAAGCATTACATTGAGACTAGTCATATATATATACATGTCATGATACATATCATTCTCTTTCTGTTTTCTTATAAACACATATGATTTATTTCATTATATCAATATTTCATATACCATAGTTTCCATGTATTCCACATATATTTATTTTCCTCCTCCTCCTCTCCATTCCACATCCTTAATGTATATAGCATTCTTGTAAGTACGATTTCACAATTTACTAATAAATGCTCACATCAAACTGTCCACACGAGTCATAGTCACTTACTTATTTATAATTCGAGCTACAGAGCTCCAAATTAAGATACGTAAATTTCCACTGAAACTAGACTCACATATATTTCCACCATAAAATTTTCATAATTTTTGGTTTAGCCAATTAGTACAGTTTATTCATTAAAATTTCTCCTATTTCACATTCTGACAGTTCTGACCTCTCTTCACTAAAAATTAATTATCTCACAGTACAGAACTCGGATAATGTTCTTGTTGATTTATCTTGAAAATATACTCATTATGGATTTTAAAAATATAATTTTAAGACTCTAATTATTTTTATCCAAAGTTTTTTGATTTTCCAAAGTAAGAATAGGGGATCACGTAATCATTCTGAACCAGTCTCACAAAAACATAAATATCTCAAAATATAGAACTCCTTTTCTTTCTATGTTTCTTTTATATGAAAATAGACTCATTAAGATTTAATTTGATATCTTATTCAGTCTTTGATTCAATTTATACTATTTTTGGTGATTTTTTAAAATCACATCACTGCTACTGTCTAAAACAGTTTTATTGGTAATTCACTCTTTCACACTTTCTTTGTATTAACCTCATTTTAACATACATATCACAAATCATTTTCACCACATTTCATACATCACAAGTATAGACCCATGATCACAAGGTCACCATAAAATCATCCTCATGTATAACTTACTTGTTTATAACCTTACCACATCCTGGTCACTTAATGAACACATCATTCACATAACCAAGTTCCTGCACTTATTCATCACAAAACTCACAAAGCAATACATAGAGAGTCTCCCGTTGAACCCTTCGGATCAATCCTCGATACTTGGTGGTTTCAGCATATAGCTTCACCCATCATATAGTTCGGCTTTCTTGTACACATGGTGAACACTCAGTACCACCCATGTGACCTAGCCAATTTATCTCGTAGTTCTCTTGTCTACATGGTGTCCTTCACCTGGAACCACGCATGTGACCTAGCTGCATAAATCCCGTAGCTCTCTTGTACACATGATGTGCACATAGTATCACCCATGCGACCTAGCTACATCATAATGTCTTGTAGCTCTCTTGTACACATGATGTGCACTCAGCACCATACATGTGACCTAGCTACATACTATCTGTATCATCCAATCTTTCTGAAGGTTCAACCGGGATTTCTCTCTCTTTTCCAACAATTTCACCAATCAAGTAATTATCCACAAATATATTTCAAATATTATTATAAAATATCATAATACAAGTAATATTGATGTATTACTTACATATAACTTACATCTCATTTAATATCAAGGCAATAACATTAAATTACACATTGCCTTATTAAAAATCATATGAACTTACAATTTCCCATAATAACCATAATCATAGAAATCACATTTATGTATGATAATTCAATGCACTTCATGTACCATAGACATATTTTTAAATCAATTCATAAACTTGGCACCATAATCATTTAATTTAACATAATTTAATTAATTCACTAAATTTAACTTTCAAATATAAATTACAGCATTATTGCTGTATTATTATCATACCAACTTACATACTTTCAACACCTCGGAAATTATAATAAATATATCAATTTTACATTGAAACATGCATAAATTAATGCTTATTATACATATGAACTTACCTCGATACTAAAACGACCATTTTACCAACTTTCTCAACTTTCAATTTTTCTCTCATTCTAGGTTCAAATCTCATTTTTCGGGATCTAAAACATCATATTTTACTTATTTAATTAATGTAATATTCAAAACAGTCCTTAACTCAAACTTTTGAAAAATTACAATTTTGCCCCTAAACTTTTGCATATTTACACTTTTGCCCCTAGGCTCGGGAATTAAACTTCATCCCTTATTCTTATGTTTTATGACATGCTGATCACTTTTCCCTTCTATGGCAACATCAAATTCTCACTCTAACATATACTTATGACTATTAGGTATTTTTACCGATTAAGCCTTTTTACTCGTTTTCACTCAAAACCGAGTAGCACAAGTTGTCTAACATAATTTAAAACCTCATATTCTATCATAAAACAGCAAAATAAACACATTTCACCTATGGGTATTTTTCCAAATATGAACCCTAGCTTAAATTATTGCTAGAATAAGCTTAATCAAATTACCGGGATTCCAAAAACGTAAAGAACTTGAAAAACGGGGTTAGAACGGACTTACTATTGAGCTTGGAAAGCTTGAAAACCCTATCCATGGCTTCCCCCATGCTAATTTCGGCCTCCATGAAAAAGATGAGTCAATTTTGGCTTTATTTTTCCTTTTTATTTCTTTTAATTACCAAATGACCAAAATGCCCTTCCTTACTAAACTTTCAAAAATTCCATCCATGTCCAATTTTTGTCCATCACTTAGAAATTGGTCAAATTTCTATGTAAGACCTCCTAATTAATATTTCAAAGCAATTTCATACTAGAAACTTCTAGAATGCAAGTTTTGCAACTTATTCAATTTAGTCTCTAACTTCAAATTGAGCACTTTATGCATAGAATTTCTTCACGGAATTTTCAAAAAATCATGCAATCATATCAAAGACCTCAAAATAATCATAAAATAATTATTTCTCTCTCGAATTTTGTGGTCCCGAAACCTCTGTTCCAACTAGACCCAATTTTGGGCTATTACATGTATAACATTATAATCCTTTTGTGTATATAATCTTATGATATAGCTCATATATGGCATGGAAATGTTTGAGAATGATTAGCTATTGGAGTGGCTAGTCGAGATTATATTTGATAACATGTATGCTTTATGTGCTAACTAATCTATGGAAATCTATAAAATGGTGAAATTAGCTATAAAATAGAATCACACAACAGCAGCGACGTGAGTTTGAAAAATCACTAAAAATAGTATAGATAGAATTAGATGATGAATAAAATATGGAATTGAAGATAAATGAACCTATTTTCATTTGGAAAAACAAAATATGTAAAAGAGTTGTATTTTATGAAATATTTACGTTTTTCTGAAATAGGGTCAGAGCAATTTTTGAATCCCCTGTTCTAAATTTAAAAATTCACCATAAATTGTACAAAAACAATTAGGAGTTTTACTTTACATGTATGAAATTCTTATTGAGTCTAGTTTTATGAGAAACAAACGGCATCTGTAATACACAGGGGTCAGAGTAGCCGAACCCTGAAACAGGGGAGACTTTAACTAATAAGCTGTACTAATTGGCCCAACCAAAAATTCTAGAAAAAATTAGTAAGTAGATATATGAGTCTATTTTCTGGGAAAATTTATGGAATTGGATTTTGAGTTTCGTAACTCGAAATATGGATTTTTTAGCGACTGTGACGCAGTTAGCTAGCTTGTCTGGAAATTCTAAAATAAATTGTTTGAGCTGTTTAATTAATGAATTAAGTTCGTTAACACCTCGTGCTTGACTCCGGCGATGGTCTCGGGTACGGGGGTGTTACAAAATATACATAAAATATATGGAAATGATGGTGCATGAAATATTGATATAATGAAATAAACAATATATACTTATGAAGAAACGGTAAGTATTTAATTGAAATTTTTGTTAAATGATATGTAAATCCTAGTAATGCCCGAAACCTTGTTCCGGCGATGGATACGGGTTAGGGGTGTTATGTAGATTAAATGAATGATAGTATTAACCGATATTATTACTTTGTATAACCAAAAGATTGATGTGATTAAATTTGTTTAACTATAGAAATATATTGTGACTTCACTATATATTTAACATAAATACGTGCTAGAAAGGTTTAATAATTTAATAAGTATGATTGCATCGGTTAACAAAGAACCAAGTTGCCATGGAATTATCCATAGCATCATGAACATTGTTTTAATAATTCTAAATTAAAGAATAAGATTAGTCTAACACATTTATGTCATATTGATTAAACTCTTTAAAATCTTGCATCTACCTTGTGTTACAATTTAGTTTAATTTGTTACTTAGTTTAGTTTAGATAATAGTTCATTCCCTATGGAAACGATACTTGATACTTGTCACTCTATTACTTGTCACGATTGTGTACGCATGCACATTTTCGTCGTTCCCGCGTGAAAGTCTGAGAAAAACAAGGAGTAAAGTATTTTTATTTTCTTTTAAGTTAATACCCCAACTAAGAAGGGGTGAGCTATGTATGGTAGTAGCAAAAAACTCACTAAGTTTATTTGAACTTATAAATGTTTTGGTCTATAATCGTAGGGCTCAATAGGAACTTGAGGAGGGATGTAACACCCCTAACCTATCTCCGTCATGAGAATAGGATCATGGGCGTTACTAACCAATCACACCATTTAATTACATCATAAGTAAAACTGCAAGCTAACTATTTACATCACATTATACCAAGAGCAATACATGCTAATTTAATATTTCCATAATAGTTTTATATACAATCGAATAATGAATCATGCTATTTCATTCAAAATCAGAGTAAAAATACTCTTACAGTCCTTAATACGAGTCTACGGGACCCTATAAATAGTTTAAAAATAAATAGAGACTAATTTGAAATAATTCTGAAAGTTTAGGATAAATTTCAAAAAATACCTAAAAATAGGGGTCACAAGGCCGTGTGGGATGCCCCAGACCTTGTGACTTTCGAAGTTGGGATACACGACCGTGTCCCAGCCCGTGTAACTTACTAACTTGAGGCACGCAGCTGTATCCTAGCCCATGTCTCTGCCTGTATGAGAACTACACCTATACTGTTTTACAACACAATCGGGACACACGCCTGTGTGTGTCACACGACCGTGTGACAGACTGTGTCCTAAGTCATGTGTACTCAAATGTACCTTAAAACTCAAGTTTACCAAATTGTGTTTACTTGGACATTAAACAACCAACTCACCAGTCATTTAAACTGCAACGACCCAAAATTTACGGTTATCGAAAAGTAAATTTTCAGGTCTCTATTTTCGTAAAACGGATTCGTAAATATTTAATAAAAATATATATGAAATTAGTTGTGTAGTTAATTAGGTTTTGGCTAGGTGAATTAGTTTGAATTAAGGGTAATTAGTGTAATGACTAAATTGAATAAAGGGTGAAAGTTTAATTATAAATTAAAAAAGTAAAGGGAGTAATTAAGCAAATAAACCATAAATTGAAAACTGTATGGTAATAGTAATTTACATGTGTAATAATATTATACATATACTTGTAATAATTATATATACTTACTTATTATTAAAGAAAATATTATTATATTATATTATTATATTATAATAAAAGAAATAAAAGAAATAAACTAGAAAAAGAGAGAAACAAAGAAACGAAACAGAGAAAGAATAGAACGAAAAAGAAAATAGAAAGAAAAGAAGGAGAATTAGGGATTTGAAGGTTCAAATTCAAATTGGTAAGTCAATTTAGTCTATTTTCTTAAAATTTTTATGTTTTTAGAATCTTAGAACAAAATACTACTTGATTTATGTTGAAATTTTAGAAGTTAGTGAATTTTTAAAAGTTTTTCATGTTGAATAAATTAAAGTATTAGGGGTTAAATTTGTAATGACCCTAATTTTTACAGTTATCGAAAAAGTGCATTTCGGGTCTCCGTTTCTGAAAAATAGATTCGCAAATATTTATTAAAAATATTTACGAAGTTAAGAGAGTGATTAATTAAAGTTTAATGAAGCAAATTAGCTTAAATAAAGGATAATTAGATAAAAGGATTAAATTGAATGAAGTGTGAAAGTTTAATTGTAGGATAAAGAAATTGAAAGGACTAAATAAGCAAATAAGCCAAAGGAGTGCCAAGTGTATGGCAAAAATAAAATACATGTGTAATAAGTATTATACATACATTTGTAATATATGTATGTATTTAATTATTATTTAAGTAAATAATTAATGTATTTATTATTATTAAATTGATATTATATGATGAATAGATTAAATAAAGACAAGTGTATGGTAATGATTTGGTACAAATGTATTAATAAAAAAAATACATACATTTGTAATATATGTATTTGATATTAAATGGATATTTATTATTTAGTGAAAGATATTTATTAAATAAATAATTATATTATAATATATTTATATGATAAATAAATGTAAAATGACAAGTGTATGGTGAGGATGAAATACAAATGTAATAATATATGTGTGCCCAAGTGTAAAATAAATATTTGATATTAAGTAGATATTTAATAAAGTCAATATTATTATTATTGTTATTATATATTATATATATAAAGTAAAATAAAAGAAAAAGAAAGAAAAAGAAACAGAGAATGAGACGAAACAGGGGAAAGAAAGGAAGGAAAGAAAAATAAAAGGAAAATTGGGGTTCTTGAAGCCTTAAGCTTTACTAGGTAAGTCAATTTGATCTCTTTTCTTGTAATTTTGATGTTTATGGAATTCTAGAGAAGAGTACTACATGAATTATATCAAAAGTTAGGAAGTTAATGAATTTTTATGTGTTGATTAAGTTGAACAAAAGATGAATTAAGGGCTAAATTGATAGAAATTCAAGATAGAAATGAAATAAGGATTGAATTGTAAAGTGATTAATAAGTTTTATGGTTTAAGGACTAAATTGAAAGAATTTTGAAATTATGGTTTTATGATGAAAAATAGATAATTATGTCTAAGTTTGGTTAAAAATTGAGTAGAAATAAAATATGAATTAAGATAGAAAAGTAAGTGAATTTAGTTAGGATTAAATTGAAATTAAAAGTAGAAAATCAACATTTTGCACTAAGACTATTTTGGACAGCAGCAGTAGTCTAAGTTTGAAAAATCACCAAAAATTTTAGAAATTGAATTAGAGGATGAATAAAATATGGAACTAAAGCTTATTGAGTCTAGTTTCTTATAGAAGAAACTGTGTAAGCAATTGAATTGTAAATTACAAGATATAATGAATTTTGTGAGACAAGGTCAGAATGAATTCGTGTTCCCCTATTCTGACTTTGGAAAATCACCAAAAATTGGAGAAAAATAATTAGAGGCTTAAAGTTATATGTTTAGAATCCCTAATGAGTCTATTTTCAGGAGAAATCAACGGGAATATTATCCGAGTTTTGTACTGTGAGATAATTAATTTTTAGTGAAGAAACGTTGGAACTGTCAGACAGCAGAATAGGGGTGAATTTAAAGAATAAACTGTACTTAATAGCTAAACGAAAAAATTCTAAAAATTTTATGGTAAGAAGATTTGTGAGTCTAGTTTCAGGAAAAAAAATTGTGAATCTTAATTTAGAATTCTATAACTCAAGATATAAATTAGTAATATATTAATGATTATGAATTGTATTAATTTCGTAGTCAATGTGGTACCGGAAATCTCGGCTAAGAAAAGACAAGACAAAGTCAACGGGAGTTAGCTCAGAAATTACGGTTTGTATTTCTATAATCCGAACTTAATACTTAAATTGTTGGATTTATTATTTAATATATATATGTAGTAGGTGTTTTGAGATGATTATTTGAATTGGATTGAATATTGATTATATTGAATTGATTTATGAATATATGTGAATGTTTGAATTGAAATGAATATTGATGTGGAAATTGAATAATAAATATTTGTTATATTGAAAAATATATGTAGTTGGAAGTGTGATGAAATTGATAGAAAAATGTGATTATTGTGAAATTGAATATTTATTAGTGAAAAGTGAATGGAATTATATTGAATTGAAATATATAGTTAATTAATTAAAATATGAATTAATTGAAAACTGAAAAGTGAATTAAATACCCTATTAACTAGTTGAAAACTGAAAAGTGAATTAAATACTCTATTAACTAGTCGGGCTACTCGGATATAGTTGGCATGCCATAGGATATGAAAGAGTACGGGTTTTTGCAGGCCTACTGATCAGGCACTTATGTGCCGACTACTGTTACTGTTACCGTTACTGTTACCGATTCGGTCCTTTTTGTGTCGAATACTGTTACTGTTACTGTTACCGTTATCGATTCAGCACTTTGGGTGTTGAATACTGCTACTGTTCCTGTAACAGCCTAATTTTCAGTGGTGCCGGAACAGTGATTCGAGATCACTAAATCCGACAAATGAGTAGAAAATATTATTAATTTAGTGAGTATAAGTTAAATGTGAAGTTAGGAAAAATTTTGAAATAGTGAAATGTACAAAAAATATATATATTAAAATAATTAGAATTGAAAACGATATATCGAGACCTCGGGAATTTTAAATCGAGCCATAAATATTTTTATAAATATTTATGGAGAGTTAATAAGTTAGTATTAAAGTTTCGTCAAGAAATTTTAAAGTACTGATAGCTAATTGAACAAAAAGGACTAAATTGTATCAAATGCAAAATTGTGAGAAATGATTAAATAGCTTAAATGATAAAAGAAAGAGGGTTTAAAAGGAAAATAGACCCAAGGTCTATTTGGGCTGGACGGCAAGAGCATGCAATCACCAAGAAAATAAGGGCAAAATTGGAAAATTGCAAAATTTACTTAATAAAGCTAGGACTAAAGTGGAATTATCTAGATTTCTCTTTATTTTTCTGCATTCTCATCAGCAAAAACACCATGGAAGAGTTCCCTTAAGCCGGTTTTTCATATTTTTACTGCAAGTAAGTTAAATTCTTGATTATTTCTTGAAATTTTTGGGTTTTGTGACTTTTACAACTAGGTCCATTTGTTGAATTCATTAGTTCTTGATTCTATGAAAGAAATTGAAAGTTTCTATGAATATGTGCTGGAAGTATATGATGATTTGATATAGAATTAGAGCTTTAAATTGTTTATATGCTGATTTTATTGCAAGAATTGAATAGAAAGTGAATGTTTGGGACCTAAATTGTAAAAGAGTTTGAAGTTAGAGTTTTATGTGGAAATTCTGAATTTCAATAGTTATGAAATAACTTATAATGTCTAGGAAAAGTATTAATTGAGAAAATTAGTTTAATTGAGGGGTTAATTAAGTAAGGACTGAATTGTATGAACTGTGAAATTTGGGGCAAAATGAAAATCAACATTTTGCACTAAAACAATTTTAGACAGCAGCAATAGTCTAACTTTTAAAAATCTCCAAAAATTGTATAAATTTAATTAGAGGATGAATAAAATATGAAATTAAAGCTTATTGAGTCTAGTTTCTTATAGAAGAAACGGTGTAAGCAACGGAATTGTAAATCATGAGATATAATAAGTTTTGTGAGGCAATATCAGAATGATTTCGGGTTCCCCTGTTCTGACTTTAGAAAATCATAAAAAATTGGAGAAAAATAATTAAGGGATTAAATCTATATGTTTAAAATCCTTAAAGAGTCTATTTTCAATAGAAATAAGCAGGAATATCATCCGAATCTCGTACGATGAGATAATTAATTCTTAGTGAAGAAGGGTCGGAACTGTCAGACAGCAGAACAGGGGGCAACTTTAAAGAATAAACTGTACTTATTGCTAAACCAAAAATTCTGAAAATTTTATGGTCATAAGATAAGTAAATCTAGTTTCAGGGAAAATTAGCGTATCTTAATTTCGAGTTCTGTAGCTTAAGATATAAATAATTTAGTGACTATGACGCAAATGGACAGTTTTGAATATACATAAGTAAATAGTGAAATTATTGATAATGTTACTTGTTGCATGTTATATAAATTAAGGATGTGGAATGGAGAGGAGGAGGAGGAAAAATATGTATGAATATTCAGCTAGCATGGCTAATTTGTATGTTTTAGGCTCATGGACTAAATTGAATAAAAGTAAAATTTTATGGGCAATTTTGTAAAAAAAATGTTAGAAATGACCAATTTGCATGAAATGAATTATTTTATTATTTAAATTACAAAATTGAATGAAATTATTAATTTAGCTCAAGATCAGGGAAAAACATGTTTTAAGGATTAAATTGAAAAGTGTTGAAATTATGGAAAATTCTGACATTTTATAGAATTCATAGGTTGTTATCAATTTGTGTGAGAATAACGGTTGGAAATAAGGATTAAATTGCAATAATTTTATTTTATTTTAACCTAAGGATGAAATCATCATTAATTAAAAGTTTAGGGGTAAAATTATAATTTTGTTTAGAGCATTAGTTGAATGTATTATAACATGAAATAAATGAAAACGACGATCAAATTTCTTTATAAAGATCCGGATGACTTGAATACGAGACTTGAACGTGGAAAAGAAAAGATATCGGATTAATGAAATATCTGATAAATGAGTCGGTAACTCCGGTAATGCTCCGTAACTCTATTCCGGTGACGGATTCGGGTTAGGGGCGTTACAGTTCCGGATTTGTTCCGATGAGATACTCTGTGTACCGTACTGCTACTGTTACTGTTACTGTTTCGGCTTCGGCCGATGAGGCACTATGTGCAATACTGGTGTGTTGGTTGGATCTGTGTATCTGTCTGAGTCTGAGTCATGTTAATAGGGGTAAATAAAAGTATAAAATAACTGATTATTACTGAATAATTGACAGTTACCGGATAATTGACTGTTACTGGATATTAGACTGTTACTGAATAACTGAATATTACTGAATAATTGATCATTACTGAATAACTGATTGTCACTGAATAAATGACTGTTACTGAATAACTTAATTGTTACTGAATATCTGATTTTACTGAATAATTGACTGTTACTGGATAACCGATAAAGTGATCGATACTGAATAACTGGTTATTATTGAATAATTGATTGTTACCGAATAACTGACTGTTACTGAATAAATAATTGTTCTGAGTGTTAATGAACATTACTGATTGATTAATTGCTATTGAAAAATAATAAATGATTTGAAATTTAAAGTAGACCAAAACATTGGTTGGAAAGTGAATGTTTGAATTCTCATTGAGTTTGAATAGTTCAATAAATATAAATTAATATGTTTTATAATTGTTTAAGTGTTCAAATTATAGAAATACCACTGAGTGTATACTCAGCGTACGGTTTGTTTCCGTACGCAGGTTAAGTTAAGGCTAGACTGTTGAATCAACATCCCAGGCCAATTCCGAATTCAATGAAGTAAAGTATGTTGAGTATTGATAATGGCATGTACTTAGGATGTTTAATGAGAGTCATTTAGGTTGTAAAAGTATTGATGAAATAAGTAAATTATGGTTGGCAACGGTATATAGTATGAACTTTGAAATTTATTAAAAATTCGTAATGATTCTAAATTAGTTCCGAATTGAATTTACTGTTCATATTGGATCAAGAGGGTCCATTAAAGGGACGGCATCTTAAAACTAGGATAAGTGTGAATATTTATTTTAATTAATGACCGAAATTGGACTATACTGACTGGTAATGTCTCGTAACCCTGTTCCGGGGACGGTATAGGGTTAGAGGACGTTACAAAATTGATAGAATTTCAAGTTAGAATAGAGAAAAAGATTGAATTGTAAAATAAAGTATAAGTATTGAATAATAGGGACTAAATTGAGAGCATTTCAAAATTTAGGGTTTTATGGTGAAATTAGAGAGTTAAGTTTAGTTTTAAGTGGAAATTGAATGAAAATAAAGAATATATTGTGAAGAAAATGGAGTTAAAGTTGATTAAGGACTAAGTTAAAATTTAGACAAAAGTTGAACGAAAATTTAAAATATTCAATGTGAAATGGTGTTGTATTGATGATTTTTAATTGTTTCAATTCCATAGCTAACGTCGTGCCGGAGACCTCGGCTAAGAAAAGAAAAGAGAATGTAACACCCCTTACCCATATCTGATGCTGGGACAAGGTACGAGGCATTACCGGATCTAAACATACACATACATGCAAAAACCAAGCCATAAAATTTCTTTTAATTCATACTTTTCAAACACATGCATGTCGTCCCTTAATTGGGTCTACGAAGCCCAAAACATACATCGAAACTAATTTGGGACTAAACTGAGAGCTCTGAGAAGATTCGGGAAAACTTAGGAAATTTTCCCAAGAAACAGGGTCACACGCCCGTGTCTTTAAGCCGTGTCCCTCACACGGTTGAGACACACGACCGTGTCTCAGCCTGTGTGGCTAACACGTAGGTTATTTTCCAAGCCATATTTCTCACCCATTTAATCATTTATCTTCACCAACATTTTAATACATTTATGAATCAATTTAAGGTATTCAACCAAGCCTTATAATTATCATCGTTTGTTCATTTCGTAGCCATATCAATCATGATAAAATCATAATAAATTGAATCTCAAACTTACTAAATACAATCCATACCAATGACTAGTTATAGTTATATCATTCATAAGCTAACATTGACTAATCAATTAATATATATCAGCCATATCTCTGTAATTTAAATATATTTTCATAACAACTTATCTTGATTTCATACTATTTCATATTTGAGCTTAAATAACCAAAGTACTTGAAATATCATCTTTATTCAAATAGTACACATGAGATACATAATTCCATAATTATGAATGAACACATTTATCAAACATATTCCATATTCATATATCAATGTCTCATGTCTCCATATATCAATAATTGTCATTTTCATGAATTTCGAGTTCAATTTCATAATTATTTGTCTCGTGTTCAGTTTCTTCCATGTCGGAGCTTTATTCATTAAATCATTTGAAATATCAATACATATGGACGGTACACTCAAGATGAACAATTATATAATCACAAATGAATTCATTCATCAACCAAGTTCTATACTCATGTCATATCAACTCGTACTTCCTTATATCACATAGTTCCATGTAACATTTACCAAACTTTGTCAAATTAGTGAACGTGTGACAGAATTGAGTACTTCGTTTTCTCGGTGCCATAGTTCAACTATGGTCTTACACATCTTTACATAATGAGCTATGGTCTTACACATATTCACATATCGATGCCATAGCCCAGCTATGGTCTTACACGTAATCACATATCACATATCAATGCCATAGCCTAGCTATGGTCTTACACGGATCACATATCACATATTGATGCCATAGCCCAACTATGGTTTTACACGAATCACATATCTCACTGATGCCATATCAACATATGGTCTTATACAGTAGCATATATCACACCGATGCCATATCCCAGATATGGTCTTATATGGAAATCACTTGTCACTTGTAGCCGAAGCTACCACTATTCACTGATCAAGTAGCCGAAGCTACCACTTTTCACTTGTTATTTGTCCTTGATCAGATAAGTGTAGCCGAAGCTATCACTTATCACTTTCACTTGTCCTTGATCAGATAAGTGTAGCCGAAGCTATCACTTATCACTAGTTGCCATAGTCCAACCATGTTCTTTTCCATCAATTCACCTTGTCACTGAACTGAAGTGCTCAATTTGATCATTTATTCAATTTTCATGCTTTTACATTATTCACGATTTTATCATCAATACATATGAAATAACACATCATGAAATTCAAAAAATTAACAAATAATCACTAAAATTTAGCCATATAAACTTACAAGTTCAATTTTTTTATTATAACGATAATCATAATTTCATAATAAATATTCCAAATAAAATATTATATCATTTCTAATTCAACACTTATCGATTATAATCGGGCATGTGATCAATTTATACACGAGTCATTCATATATTTTTCATCCTCCTCTCCATCCACATCTTTGGTATAAATAACACACTTGTAAGTAACCTTATCTATAATTTTCACTAATTACTTATGTAAATATTCAAGCTATCCACCTGTGTCATAGTCACTAAATTATTTATATTTGGAGCTATGGAACTCCAAATTAGGATCAGCTAATTTTCCCTAAAACTAGACTCACATATCTTCTTACCATAAAATTTTCAGAATTTTTGGTTTAGCCAAAAGTACTGTTGTAACCATTTTTTGAAAAAAAAGGGGAATCGACTTTGGTTTTGGAAACGAAAGTGAGAAAATAGGAGTCACCACCAATCCTTTTTTGATGAGGTGTGATCGGATCACCTTAATTAATCATTTTAATAAAAGTTAAGATTTACTAAAACAATAATTTCTGGTCTACGAAAATCAGAAAATGAGTTCAAGAGTCGGTTATGCACGAGGAAGGATTAGCACCCTCGATACGCCCAAGATTAGTACCTAGTTGATTAATTGTGTCTTAGTATCGAAAATTTGAAAACTTGAAAGAATTTAAAATACGACCCCCCTTTGTATTAATGCTAATTTAAAAATGATTGAATAAATTAAGCGGATGTTAAGGACTCTCTCATCTCGAAGTAATAAAATATCATGCCCGGTAAGTTAGGACACGACATCTCAAACTTTGAGACTAAGCTTTCCTTTTATTTAAAATTAACGTATTTTAACTTCTTTTAAAAGGATATTCGGTTAGTTAGAGTGAACGAGGAAAATCAAAACCCAGTAAGTTAGGGTACGTTTCCTCGAATTTCCGAACACCGAATATTGCCTTTATTTGCAAAAAATCTTATTTCGAGGTAACAAAATGTCATACCCGGTAAGTTAGGGCACCACACCTCGTATCTCTGAAAATAAGCATTTTTTTAAACTCACATTGTGATTAAAAGGAATATTCCATTATTTAGGTTAAATGAAAAAAATCGAAACCCAGTAAGTTAGGGCACGATTATCTCGAATTACCTAATACGGAATATTACTTTTATGAAAGAATTGTTTTAATATATTGAGTAAGAAAAATAACGTGATTTATAGCAAAACATAAAAGCAAATTATAATATTAATATGAATAATAACATAATAATAGGTGCGACAGTGTCAAAAAGGATAATATGAGCAATTATGAAAGGTGAAATAATAACAAGGCTAGTAAACAAGCGCATGAAGAAAATGAAATGATCGAATACATAAGTAAATTAATAAATAAATAAATATAAAAATGACAAAATAAAATGACAATGATAGCAAAAACGATAATAATGATATAAAAGTATATATATGTATTAAAGCACGTACGTAATAATAGAAGTAATAAGAAATACAGAAATATATATATACATAATTATAATAGTACAAAATTAAAAGATACCTATGCATAGCATATATAAAAATGTATACGTAATATAATAAAAATAACATAGTATATATATATGTTAGTAATAATAATGATGATGATACAAATAATGAATGATTTAAGGTTTGAAAGAATTTACAAAGATATAAATAAATAGGTGATGAAACGATAACGATGAGAGTAATGATATATATAAGCAGAATAAGTACGCTAAAATGTGTGTATATATATATTAAATTAGTTAGTATAAAAGTAATAGCATATAGGTAATTATATATAAAAAATGTTATAATAATAATAAAAGTAATAATACAATAGTGATATTAATGAAAGGTGTAATAATAATAACAATACAAAGATAATGATAAAAAAAACAATTAATAATATCATATAAATATATATTAAAAATAAATATATAATAATATTAAAAGCATATACATAATATATACATAATATACAAAACAAAATATACACATAATATATTAAAATATATACATAATATTACATAATATATATATAATGTTTAAAAAGAACAAATATACGTAATAATACTAATACATATATGCGTAGTACAATGTATGTACATCAAATGAATACATATATAACATACAAATACCTTAATAAAAACAATAATATTAAACTATTAATAATACTTTATAACATATATATGTAAGTTTAAATAAAAGTGGGACGTTAATCAATAAAAATATAACAGTAATAAAGTATAATATTATGAATAATATTAAAATTAAATTAGAATAGTGAGGAAAAAGTAAAAAAGGGACGAAATTGGGTTGAAAACGGAATTTTAGAGGCGAATTTTAAAATAAATAAAGGGGAAAGGGACTGATTTGAATACGCGAGCAATCAGAAGGGCCTAAAGGAGTAAATAGTCCAACCTTTCCAAACGACGCCGTTCAAATGTCCCTCCTTCAAACGGTCAGAGGATTAGATTAAAACAGAATTAAAATTTCAAAGCTAAATTTAAAGACATGAAAAGACCTGATTAAAATAGAAAAAATTGCGGAAGGACCGCATACGCAATTGTCTCAAATATCAAAAACACGTGGATCCTTCTGTGGAGCAGGTCGGGTTTCGGGTGGGGTAGAGCGAAACGGCGTCGTTTTGGGGCTTATGGGTGCTGACCAAAACGATGTCGTTTTGTACCATCTACATAAGTTAAAAAGTAGCATTTGAAATCATTTTGCTGTCTGTTTCTAAGAAAAAAACTAAGTTTTTTTTTTGTTTTCTCTGCAGGTCCAAGCTCGGTCAGCACTCCGGCGGCTGCCACCGCCCTCTGTCGCGTCTCCGCTATCGGCGACTGCCGTGCACGGCGGTTGGAGGTAAAAATCTCCTCTTTTTTGCGTTTTAAAGATGTGTTTTATTTTTTCTTTTGTTTATATTAAATATTTATATATAAATAAACTTAGAAAGAGTAGATTCGGCCTTGAGATGGAAATGAAAAAAAGAAAAAAGAAAAAAAGGGGGGTCACCTTAAGCTTTCAGATTCGACTTCTGGGATTTTTGGGTTTGATTCGAATTAATCTCCTTACTTTGATCTCACTAGAGTTGCTGTTTTTTTGTTTAAAAAGATGGAAAATTTTTTGTATATATAGATTTCCGAAAATACAATGGTTTCTGTTTTGCTTTTTGTAGCCATTACATGCCTCTATTCTTGCTTTCTGTCTATTCTTATTAATGTTTGCAGGTACCAGTGGCGGTGGATTTGACGAAGGCGGTGCTGCAGGCGTCGTCAGAGGCAAGTGGGGGCAAAAGGGGGGTTGACCGAATGGCTAGGGTTTTTTAGTTTTATTTTAGGCATTGGGCTTAGGTTTGGGTTGGTGTATTGGGTTTAATAATAATTTTTTTTAGGTTTGGGCTTTGGAGGTTGTTGGGTTTTGGGCTAAACGGGCTTGTACAGCTACCCCTCTTTGCTTGTTGTCGTGTAACGAGAAAAAAGCAAAGACTCTCAAGAAAGACCCGTTTGGCCCAGCCACGTCGAGTCTTGACTTTTTTGGTGCTCCTCTTCTTTAGGTAACATTATTCAGCCTAGTGCCTCCTGTTGCTTTAATCCGCTTCACTGCTCTACTACAACTTCAGAGAGATAAGGCTTGTAACTTCGACCTACTCCATTGCAACTTCAGGGAGATAAGTCTTATAGTTTCGATCTTCCCTACTGAAACTTCAAGGAGATAAGGTTAATGGGTTCGATCTGCTCCACTGCAATTTTAAGGAGAAAAGATTTGTAATTTCTAGCCTTTTACCTTACTGCATAAGGGTTTAAGGTTAATGGCTTCGATTTGCTCCACTGCAATTTCGGGGAGAAAAGATTTATAATTTTCAGCTTGTTACCCTACTGCATAGGGGTTTAAGGGCCATCTCCTTCGATCTGTTTCCCTACTGCTTAGGGGGTTAAGATCTTGTAAATTCAGCCATTACCCTACTGTTTAGGGGTTTAAGGCCCATCAACCTCGATCTGTTTCCCTACTGCTTAGGGGGTTAAGATCTGTAAATCTTCAGCCTGTTACCCTATTGCTTAGGGGTTTAAGACCCTTCGTCTTCGATCTGTTTCACTACTGCTTAGGGGGTTAAGATTTAGAAGTGCAGCCTGTTACCCTACTATTTAGGGGTTTAAGGCCCTTCGTCTTTGATCTGCTCCACTACTGCTTAGGGAGATAAGATCTGTAATTCGGTCTGTTACCCTACTGCTTAGGGGTTTAAGACCCTTCGTCTTCAATCTGTTTCCCTATTGCTTAGGGGGTTAAGATCTGTAAATTTAGTCTGCTACCCTACTGCTTAGGGGTTTAAGACCCTTCGTCTTCGATCTGTTTCCCTACTGCTTAGGGGGTTAAGATCTGTAAATTCAGCGTGTTACCCTACTGCTTAGGGATTTAAGGCCCTTGTGAGTTCATTGATTCTAGGGACATGACCTGTAGAATCAGTTCTATGTATTTATGCTTATGCCAAAGAATTAGGATGCCATGATCGCAATGAATCAAATGTTCCTAACTAGATATGCTATGAATGATCTATTAATGTATGAGTGTAGCATGTTGTGAGCATGAATCCCTTTTTAATGTTTGGGTTGTCATTGCTCTTTGTACATCAAGGTTCTTTCACTGAAACGGTACCCTGTCTTCTTGTTCAGCTTAGTTCTTTGAACAGAAAACCCGAAGAGGTAGTCCTGATTTAAACTCTTTCTTCTCAAATGTTTCCAATCTTTAGGTTTGGTTAGTTCTAAATAATAGCCCTGTTTCAGGTTCCTGTACTATTTAGAAACTTTCAGAGTAGTATGCAGAACGTTTTTTGTGAGAGTATTATTAGTCCATTAATCATCATTCCAATGCAAAATGCTTGAAAAATGATCATAACAATGACAGAACTGAAATTTTTCAGAAGAAAAATTTGAAGGGAATAGATTAATCACAGGCAACCAACATTGCTGTAATACAAAATGAATAAAAAAAGGGAATAGGTGCTCCAGATATCGCACCGTGAGCTTTTCTGTACTAACTTCTTGAGGACTCCCTTTTTTACCCAATATGTGTTTAGGAGATCTAGAGTACCCTTGTAGATTCCCCAAGATGTAACATCTCTCATATTTGTTGATTTAGGTATCATAAGACTACCGCATACCCCACCTTTGATCAAAATTTGAATCTCCCTTTACGGGTTTTCAATTCAAAATCCCTTTGGTCTCAAGGTGCTCTTTGCGAGTTTTCACCTTGGCCTCTCCATTTTTTTTAAGTGAAGTATTTCTTAACCGAATCTAAATTTACAGGATTAGGTAAAGTCTTGCCATCCATTTTGGCCAATATCAATGCTCCTCCAAAAAAGGCTTTCTTTACCACATAAGGTCCTTCTCAATTCGGCATCCATTTTCCTCTGAAATCCTTTTGTATGGGCAAGATCTTTTTCAATACTAGGTCTCTCTCGTTGAATTCTCTAGGACGAACCTTTTTGTTGTAAGCTCGTATCACCTTTTTGTTGTAAGCTCGTATCATTCGTTTTTGGTACATTTGACCATGACGGATAGCCCTTAACCTCTTTTCTTCAATCAAATTCAACTGATCGTATCGGGACTGGATCCATTCTGCTTCATCCAACTTTTCCTCCGACAAAACTCTGAGGGAAGGAATCTCGACCTCGATAGGTAAAACCGCCTCCATTCCATAGACCAATGAGAAAGGCGTTGCCCCGATGGAAGTCCTGACAGATGTTCGATAAGCATAAAGGGCGAATGGTAATTTTTCATGCCAATCTTTATAAGTCTCAGTCATTTTTCCCAAAATTTTCTTAATGTTTTTATTAGCTGCCTCAACTGCACCATTCATTTTCGGGCGATACGATGACGAGTTGTGGTGTCTGATCTTGAACTGACTGCAGACGTTTGCTATCGTATTGTTGTTCAAATTCAATGCATTTTCAGATATAATCCTTTCTAGCATTCCGTATCGACAGATAATTTCCTTTTTCAAGAACTTGCTAACTGCCGATTTAGTTACATTAGCATATGAAGCAGCTTCCACCCACTTGGTGAAATAGTCAATGACCACAAAGATGAATCGATGCCTATTTGAAGCTTTGGGCGAAATTGGCCCAATCACATCCATGCCCCACATCGAGAAAGGCCATGGAGAAGTCATAATATGCAAAGGTGAAGGAGGCACATTAATCTTGTCTCTATAGATTTGGCACTTATGACATCTTTTGGCGTAGTTAATACAATCTCCTTCCATGGTGGACAAATAATAACCAAACCTCATAATTTGCCTAGCCATTGTAAAGCCATTAGCGTGTGTCCCACAGACGCCCTCATGGACTTCCTCTAAGATTTTCTTAGCCTCCACAGCATCTACACATCTCAACAGTACTTGATCCTTCCTTCTTTTGTATAGGATCTCCCCGTCCAAGACGTAGTCATTGCCAGTCTTCTCAACGTCCTTTTGTCATTCTCAGCAGATTGGTCGGGGTACTCAAAATTCTTCACATATCGCAGGACATCATGGTACCAAGGGTGATCATCATTTTCTTCTTCTTCTTCGAGATTGTAACAATGAGCCGGAGCTTCATAAATGCTCATTTGGATTGGTTTCACATCTTCTTGCTTATTCACCTTGATCATAGAGGCTAAAGTTGCTAGGGCGTCAGCCATCAGATTTTCTTCTTGTGGGAGGTAGCAGAAGACAATATCATTAAACTCTTTAATTAACTCAAGGATCAACCTTCAGTAATTGATCAATTTGGGGTCTCTTGTCTTCCATTCACCTTTCAGTTGATAAATCACTAGGGCAGAATCTCCGTATACTTCTAACACCTTGATTTTACGCCCTATGGCCGCAAGAATTCCCATGAGTCATGCTTCGTACTCTACCATATTATTCGTGCAGTCAAAATCCAATTTACTAGTGAATGGATAATGATCTCCGTTTGGGGATACCAAGACTACCCCGATTTTGTTACCCACGGCATTTGATGCTCCGTCAAAGTTTAACTTCCAAGGATGACCTTCTTGAGGGTCTTCTTCAGTGGTTGCTATGTACATTAGATCTTCATTTGGGAAGTCAAAATTCAGAGGCTCGTAGTTCTCTAGGGCTCTGCCGGCTAGGAAATCTGCTATCGCACTCCCTTTTACGGCCTTCTGGTTCACATAGACTATATCGAATTCAGAGAGTAGAATTTGCCATCGGGCCATTCTCCCGTTCAAAGCAGTCGACTCCATCAAGTACTTCAGAGGGTCCATTTTAGAGATTAGCCAAGTTATGTGATACAACATGTATTGTCTCAGTCTTCGGGTAGTCCAGATTAGGGCACAACACAACTTTTCAATTGGCGAGTATCTTGTTTCGCACTGAGTGAACTTCTTACTAAGGTAATATATCGCTCTTTCTTTCCTTCCAGACTCATCATGCTTGCCAAGCACACATCCCATAGAATTTTCAAACACCGCTAAATACAGTATCAATGGCCTGTCTGGACTAGGAGGTGTCAACACTGGGGCGTTGGACAAATATTGCTTAACCTTGTCAAAAGTCTTCTGGCATTCCTTGTCCCAAACACCAGGGTTGTGTTTCTTAAAGAGACGAAATATGGGTTCACATTTCTCAGTTAGTTGTGAAATAAACCGAGCGATGTAATTTAATCTTCCTAGGAATCCCCGAACTTCCTTTTGAGTACGCGGCGGAGGTAGCTCTTGTATGGCTTTGACTTTATCTGGGTCAATCTCAATCCCTTTCCCACTGACCACGAATCCTAACAGTTTTCCTGACCTGGCCCCGAAGGTACATTTTGCTGGATTAAGTTTCAACTAGAATTTCCTCAATCTCAAAAATAATTTCCTCAAGACTTGCACATGCTCTTCTTCAGTCCGAGATTTGGCGATCATGTTGTCGACATAGACTTCAATTTCTTTATGCATCATATCATGGAATAGGGTTACCATGGCTCTCTGGTATGTTGCTCCAACATTTTTCAATCCGAACGGCATCACCTTATAGCAAAAAGTTCCCCACATGGTCACAAATGTGGTTTTATTCATGTCTTCAGGATGCATCTTGATCTGATTATACCCTGAGAAACCATCCATGAAGGAGAAGAGTGAATAACCTGCCGTGTTGTCCACTAAGGTGTTAATATGAGGCAACGGAAAATTATCCTTCGGGCTGGCTTTGTTTAAGTCTTTGTAGTCTACACACATTCGTACTTTTCCATCTTTTTTAGGGATGGGGACGATGTTGGCTACCCATTCCGAGTACTTAACTACTTGTAAGAAACCAGCATCAAATTGCTTCTTGACCTCCTCTTTTATTTTCAACAAAACATCTGGCCTCATCCTTCGGAGCTTCTGTTGAACTGGCTTGCATTCCTCTTTAATGGGGAGCCTGTGTACCACAATGTCAGTATTTAGCCCAGGCATATCTTGATACGACCATGCAAAGACATCTTTGAACTCTTGAAGTAACTCAATAAGGTCCCGCTTTATCTCTATGGTAATGCAAACTTCGATCTTTACTTCTTTCTTTCCTAGTTCATCTCCGAAGTTCACGACTTCTACTATCTCTTTGTGGGGTAGAATTTGTTTCTCCTCGTGTTCTACCATCCTTAACAAGTCAGGGGATAAGTTACAGTCTCCGTCATCCTCAAAGTCCTGAGATCCCTCTAGATACGTATCCCACTCAAAAGGAGACTCTGAGTTAATAGCAACGTCATTCGCATCGTTGATATCTGGAGGCCTGCTGTAGGTGCGAAGGAAGATACAAAGAACAAGAGAATCTAAGAACAATGATATGTATGGTATGATCCTGAATGAAAGAATAAAAGAATATTTGCACGGAATAAGTCAAAAGGATGCATTTCATTGAAATAACGATTTTGAACATAAGCCTATTTCACAAAAGGACACTTATTACTCCTAGGCCTAGAGTAATAAGTGTGTTTTGGAGATTACTCTGAGTTAGTTCTAAAGACTACAGGAATCTCTTCCACAGTCCAATTATTCAGAACACTTCCCGGCTCATAAAGGTTAATGCCCGACAAATTCTCTACTCTAGCTCCTCCTTCGTATGTGGCGTTGATGTCCAAACTTTCCATCATTCCTTCCACAATTTCCTTTCCCGACGTCTTCCGCTCGGAGTGAATGACCCCTCCAGACACAAAAGCCTTTGATATATGGGGGAAGATCATTGATTCCCATTCGATTTCTCCTCGGCTCAATCGCGCTCTCCTTCTTTCTTGCTTCTTTACTAGCTCATTCTTTCTTTGTTTTATGTCTACTTTAAATCCCAACCCAAAATGGTCTTGTTTGTCCTTCACCATTGGTGTATTAATCCTTCCCTGGAGGTATCTCCCGAGTCCTTTTTCGGGGAGGGCCCCTTTTCCAACAATTAGCCGTAGTCCCTTTCTTGTAGTCTCAGATAACCTGGGCCTCGGAATCTTATTTCCTTCGGTAACGAACGTCACATTCACAAACTCTAAAGACCGAAAAGAGCATTCAATTGCTTCATCATTTGCCTCTAGATATGGGGCGTCACTGGTTATTGGTGCGATGATGTCTTCTTCAGCATTGATCATTACTAACCGACCTTCGGTTACTAATTTCAACTTTTGGTGCAGCGATGAAGGGACTACCCCTGCTGAGTGTATCCATAGCCTCCCTAATAGACAATTATACGAAGGCTTAATATCCATGACCAGGAAATCTACCTCGTACGTGCTCGGTCCGATTAAGAGGGGTATTTCAATTCTCCCCATTACCTCCCTTTCTGTGCCATCAAATGCTCTCACTACATTTTGGCATGTCTTTATATGGGAACTATCCACTGTCAACCTACTCAGTGTAGATAGGGGTAGGACATTTAGTGCAGACCATTGTCAATCAATACCCCCGGTAATGTGTACCCTTTACAGCGAGTCGTGATGTGCAAAGCTTTAGTCGATCCTCGGCCTTCTGGAGGTACTTCATCATCATTGAAGAATATGAAGTTGTCGGCACTTATATTGTTGACTAAGCGGTCCAGTTTGTTTACAGAGATATCGTTAGCAACATAAGTTTCATTCAGCACCTTCATCAATGCGCTGCGATGGGCTTCGGAGCATAAGAGTAAGGTCAGTACCGATATACGAGTTGGCTGTTTGTGCAACTGTTCTATGACATTATATTCGCTATGCTTTAAAAATTTTAAGAATTCCTTTGCTTCTTTTTCAGTCACTCATTTATTAACAGTTGGTTCAGGTCCCGCCGGCTTCTCTTTATTTTGCTCAATTGCCAATGATTTTCCTTTAACCTGCCCGAATTTTGTATTTGGAGTATAACGCCTTCTGCTGCATATATAAAAACCCTCGTCTTGACCTTCCTCTGATGCATTAATCGGGATCTCCTCTCCCGAGATTATCACATTGCAGCTATAGTTCCACGGTACCCTTTTGCTATCTTTGTAAGGGAAAGCAGCGGGCTTCTGGATTACGACCTTTGGCGCAACTTGTGCCCCGGCTTCATTCATTCTCAGACGTGGTATGATAACCACTGGGTGGTTGACTTTGTAAACATCCTTCGATGACCCTTCTTCGGAGGCACACATATCTGTTTTTTTTGGGCTCCCGACATATTCGAAGAATTCTAACTCCTTATTATCCATCAATCCTTGCACTAAAGCCCTGAATTCGCTGCATTTCTGAATCTCGTGATCTTCTTGATCATGGAACTCGTAATAATTCTTTACTTCTCGAGGTCTAACCCTTGAACTCTGTGCTATCAACCCTTTTTCCACCATTTTCTTCCATACTTCTTTCAGTGGGGTATTCACTTCTGCAATATTCATCTTAATTTCTTTCCCAGAACTCTCGATTATCGCATTTATCCCATTATCCCCATGGTTAGGTAATGGATTCTCTGCATTGGATGTATCATCAAATTTCACAATGCCCATGTTGATGAGTCTTTCAACCAATTTCTTAAAAGTGGTGCAGTTTTCTATCGAGTGTCTTGTGGCTCCCGCGTAGTATTTGCATTGGGCATTTGGGTCATACCATTTAGGGTATGGAGGTTGCATTGGCTTTAGATAGAAGGGAGACACGACATGTGCATTGAATAGACTTTGGTATAACTCCTTGTACGTCATTGGAATGGGCGTAAATTAGAGTTTCTCCCTATTTTGCTTTGTATTGGACTCTTGTCTGGGTGGGCCTTGCTGTCCAGTAGTTGTCGACCTTAGTTGGCTTACGCTGATCGATTTTAAATATGAGCTCACATTATTCACCTCGTGCTCTTTCTTTCTCGGCGTTGATCTCTTAGCGTTTTCTCTAGCCTCTATTTTCCCACATCTTATCGCATTTTCTATTATTTCTCCAGACATTACTATGTCTGAAAAACCCTTGGTTGCACTACCCAGCATGTGGTTAATAAAAGGTGCCTTCAGGGTGTTGATGAAGAGCATAGTGGTTTCCTTTTCCAACAGAAGGGGTTAGACTTGTGTGGCCACCTCTCTCCATCGCTGGGCATACTGCCTAAAGCTCTCATTATGTTTTTTCTCCATATTCTGTAAAGTGATTCTATCAGGGGCTATGTCTGCACATGACCGTACTGTTTCATGAAAGCTTGTGCTAGATCTTTCCATGAACTGATCTGGGCGCGACTCAGTTGGTTGTACCATCCAGAAGCGGCCCCAACCAGACTTTCTTGGAAGCAATGAATTAATAGTTGGTCATTATTAATATGGCCTGCCATACGTCTGCAGAACATAGTGATGTGAGCTTCGGAACAGCTAGTCCCGTTGTACTTCTCAAATTCCAGAGTTTTGAACTTGGGAGGTAGTACCAGGTCCGGAACCAAACTTAATTCCTTAGCATCGATTCCACCTCGATAGTTCAGTGCTTTCAATTTCTTGAAATTTTTCTTCTAACCATCTACACGTTTCTTCAAGCTCTTTCGGGAGTTCTACCTTTGTTTTTTCTGTTTCTGTTACTTCATCGAGATTGTGGACCACAGGGTTAGTCAGGTTATCCCCCGGATTGGAGCCCGAGCCAGCCTGATAATTCATCGGTACTGAAACACTGGCCTGAAATGGTTGGGGCCTAATTGTAACCGATGGGCTTCTTGGGTACATATCAGGTTGTGTCTGAACGTCTACTGGGGCAAAACCCGAACGATAGGTAGGATCCTTATTATCATCTCCCGTATTGATCAATGGGCTTTTCCTTTTTTCTAATCTGCCAGCCAATAGACGCTTTAATTGCTCCATCATACTTTTCTGGGACTTCAGTATCTGGTCCCCTACATCTTGCTGGATTTTGGCCAGCTGTTCTTGCATACGTATTTGTAGTTGATCCTGCATCTCTTTTTGCATTTGTTCGAATCTTTCTAATCTTTGGTCCATTGCTCTTGTTTTTCCTCTTGTACCGTAACGATGTTCCAAGGTAACTACCATGATTTTTAGGGTTTTTGTGAGTTTTAGTGCGTGTGATGCAATGCTGATGCATGAATGCAATGAATGTGATGAATGCAAAAAAGCGTTGATTCCAATCCGATTTCATTAGAGTAACTTTTTTAGAAAACAATTTTCTTTACATAAAATAGATTACATATAAGGCTTGGCCTTGATACTTAAGGCCTTGACCTGCCTAACAAGCCAAGCTAGCTCTCGGCCTCGGTCCGATTCCGACTCATGTTTTAAACTCAGCACATCGGCTTGTACTGCTAATGTTTGCAAGTGATCAGCCACTTCTTGCACTTGAGTCAAAGCTTCGCCCATGACGTAGTCCCTGTTCCAGACTTGATCTTGAGATTGATGAAGTTACTCCTTAAATCGCTCATTATTTACCTCGAGGAGTTCCATCTGAAGTTCATGATTTTGTAGCTCTGTTTTAAGTTCTTTTATATTCTCTTTTAATTCTTCGATTCTGCTCTGACTAGCTTTCAACTCGATTACAGAGTTACGCGAACGATACTGATACAAGGACCTCTCTAACTCTGACATTCGAATCTTTAATCCCTCATTCTCGTTTTGGCTTTCTACCAAACTTCTTTTCAAAGCACTTTTTCGAGCTTGAGCATCCCAAAATTTTTCTTCCCATTAGTTGGCTTTGCTTTGTTCTTCTTTAACTTCCTGTGGCCACTGTTCAGATGTTTTTCCTAACCCAGCGGTTCTCATTAATCTGCGCAGCTTCTTATAGTCCGTTTTCAAACTGTCCAAGTCCTCTTCAGCCTTGTTTTTTCCTTTTCTAAGTCTTTCAGCTTCTAGTTTCTGGACATCGACATCTAACCCCAGCTGCATTTTTTCTTCCTCCAATTGCTCGATCCTTTTCTCTAGCTCCAGACTCTTTCTCTCGAAATCTTGCCTGATGATTTCTAGCTCAGATGGGATTACTTTCAAGTGTTCTTATATCGACCGAGGATTCCCTTGATCTGACGTAAGGATGTTGTCGTTAATCCTCTGATCCCTCTATCGGTCGTACTCAGGAGTAGTCATGGGATTGGCAGCAAACTTTTTTATTCTACGAGTCTAGTTTCAGGCATTTGATATCTCGTAAACTTTCTTTTTGTAATTATTCCCTGTGAACACGAACTCGAACTGGGCTAACCCGTATGTTGGTGGTGTAAACTGTCTGGATCTGTACTGTTTTAATGCAAGCAGAGGAGCATATCCGAGGGCTCCCGATACTCCTAACAAGGGAACCCAATCGAAATCTCCGCATCGGTATAATATTTCATCAGGAACCATCCACAGGTCTCTCCATTCAACGTCTTCTTCTTGCAAATTTCAGAGAACCGTCATCCAATTTTCTTCTCTAATATCATCTCGTCTCGGTGTAGCTATTAACTCTTTCAGTGGAGAGTAATTTTTAGAGAAGATACGATACGAAACCTTTTCCACTTTCCAAAAATGGCTGTGAAACCAAGATAGTAAGAGCTGTGCACATCCGATAAATCTCCCTGCACTCGCTCTTCGACAAGCATTCAATGATCTAAAAGTTTCAGCTAAGATTGCGGGTACAAGTGTGGTCCCTTTACCAAGCCTGTCAAAAAGATCAGAAACCGCCTTGTCTATATGCCCCAAAGCTTTGGGAAAGATAACCAGTCCATAAATGCTCAGGGCGAAGACATCTACCCTTTTCTTCACATCGGGGTGTGCTGAGATTAGATCCCTCAGGTTCTTCCAAGGAATACATTTACAATCTCCTTTTTGTTTGATCCGAGTTGTAACCCACTGTTCGCTCATCCTTGTGATGTTCATCAGCTTTTTTGAAAATGCTAGGACGTTAGCAAGTCTGGAATAAATTCTGTCAACCTGAATCTTCGGGCAATGGAGCAAGGTCGTGTATTCTTCTATAGTAGGTACCAAATCTACTTCCCCGAAAGTGAAGCAACTGTAAGCAGAATTCCAATATTGGGCAAGGGCTCGAAACAGGTGTTCATTTACCTTGACATCGAGCAAATAAGGTAAATCACTGTAATGACAATAGAATAGCTGTTTGACCTCGTCGTCCCACTGACCCGAAATTGCTTTCATCTCTTGGAGATTATTCTGAGTTATGCTGATCCGAGTAAAATCCCACAACTCTAACACGTACCCCTTGGTAAGACTGTCACCTTTCTCTTGTTGTGTCATCTCAGCCCATATCCGGACAGTCGCGTTGTCCTTTACTTTATCAAAAAACCCCTTTTCCATGATAAGTTATCTACTTAGGAACCGAATGTGAATCAACACTTTTTGTGATGAAAATGCCATGCAAATACAATCAAAGTAAAGCAAGTCAGTATTTCATACGCAGTTCAAAGCAAACAAAGAATAATATAGCACTTGCTCAGGTATCCACTAGGGTTTCGGAGTGGCTCTACCTAGGGTGGGTTCTTAAGGCTCGCTACATGGGGTTTTGTTCTAGAGTAAAGGTACTTGGACCAGCAGATTCCTCGATCTTCACCCATTATAGGCTCATACAGACCAAGTTCAGTTCAAGGGAATACATTTCCTTGTGGCTGTACGGAGATGAAATTCTCACGAAGACATAGGTACGGATGTATCCCAAAAGCGATCCACTATCCTGCACGGAGGTGAAGACCTCACGAAGGAGTAGTTTCTCACTCCCACTTAAAAGGGTGTGACCACAGCGGTTATGCAATGCAATGTGCGAGGATATATACATAAAAACTTGAAGCGATTAAAGAAAATAGGAATAAAATGATGAAAACCGTAAGAAAAACAGGTGAAATGCAATGAAAAGATCGTATATAAAAATCAAATTTTCAATTTTTGACAAAAAGATAAAAGTTAATCAACTTGTGGCTTGACTCTCTTATTTGGTGTCCCCATTGGAGTCGCCAAGCTATCGTAACCATTTTTAAAAAAAACGAGAATCGACTTTGGTTTTGGAAACGAAAGCGAGAAAATAGGAGTCGCCACCAATCCTTTTTTGATGAGGTGTGATCGGATCACCTTAATTAATCATTTTAATAAAAGTTAAAATTTACTAAAAACATAATTTATGGTCTACGAAAATTAGAAAATGAGTTCGGGAGTCGGTTACGCACGAGGAAGGATTAGCACCCTCGATACGCCCAAGATTGGTACCTAGTTGATTAATTAGTGTCTTAGTGTCGAAAATTTGGAAACTTGAAAGAATTTAAAATACGATCCCCCTTTGTATTAATGCTAACTTAAAAATGATTGAATAAATTAAGCGGATGTTAAGGACTCTCTCATCTCGAAGTAATAAAATATCATGCCCAGTAAGTTAGGACACGACATCTCAAACTTTGAGACTAAGCTTGCCTTTTATTTAAAATTAACGTATTTTAACTTCTTTTAAAAGGATATTCGGTTAGTTAGAGTGAACGAGGAAAATCAAAACCCAGTAAGTTATGGTACGTTTCCTCGAATTTCTAAACACCGAATATTGCCTTTATTTGCGAAAAATCTTATTTCGAGGTAACAAAATGTCATATCCGGTAAGTTAGGGCACCACACCTTATATCTCCGAAAATAAACATTTTTTTAAACTCACATTGTGATTAAAAGCAATATTCCATTATTTAGGTTAAATGAGAAATCGAAACCAGTAAGTGAGGGCACGATTATCTCGAATTACCTAATACGGAATATTACTTTTATGAAAGAATTGTTTTAATATATTGAGGAAGAAAAATAACGTGATTTATAGTAAAACATAAAAGCAAATTATAATATTAATATGAATAATAACATAATAATAGGTGCGACAGTGTCAAAAACGATAATATGAGTAATTATGAAAGGTGAAATAATAACAAGGCTAGTAAACAAGCGCATGAGGAAAATGAAATGATTGAATACATAAGTAAATTAATAAATAAATAAATATAAAAATGATAAAATAAAATGACAATGATAACAAAAACGATAATAATGATATAAAAGTATATATGTATTAAAGTACGTACATAATAATAGAAGTAATAAGAAATACAGAAATATATATATACATAATTATAATAGTACAATATTAAAAGATACCTATGCATAGCATATATAAAAATGTATACGTAATATAATAAAAATTACATAGTATATATATATGTTAGTAATAATAATGATGATGATACAAATAATGAATGATTTAAGGTTTGAAAGAATTTACAAAGATATAAATAAATAGGTGATGAAACGATAACGATGAGAGTAATGATATATATAAGCAGAATAAGTACGCTAAAATGTGTATATATATATTAAATTAGTTAGTATAAAAGTAATAGGTATAGGTAATTATATAAAAAAATGTTATAATAATAATAAAAGTAATAATACAATAGTGATATTAATGAAAGGTGTAATAATAATAACAATACAAAGATAATGATAAAAAAAACAATTAATAATATCATATAAATATATATTAAAAATAAATATATAATAATATTAAAAGCATATACATAATATATACATAATATACAAAACAAAATATACACATAATATATTAAAATATATACATAATATTACATAAAATATATATATATATAATGTTTAAAAAGAACAAATATACGTAATAATACTAATACATATATGCGTAGTACAATGTATGTACATCAAATGAATACATATATAACATACAAATACCTTAATAAAAACAATAATATTAAACTATTAATAACACTTTATAACATATATATGTAAGTTTAAATAAAAGTGGGACGTTAATCAATAAAAATATAACAGTAATAAAGTATAATATTATGAATAATATTAAAATTAAATTAGAATAGTGAGGAAAAAGTTAAAAAGGGACGAAATTGGGTTGAAAACGGAATTTTAGAGGCGAATTTTAAAATAAATAAAGGGGAAGGGGACTGATTTGAATACGCGGGCAATCAGAAGGGCCTAAAGGAGTAAATAGTCCAACCTTTCCAAACGACGCCGTTCAAATGTCCCTCCTTCAAACGGTCAGAGGGTTAAATTAAAACAGAATTAAAATTTCAAAGCTAAATTTAAAGACATGAAAAGACCTGATTAAAACAGAAAAAATTGCGGAAGGACTGCATACGCAATTGTCCCAAATATCAAAAACACGCGGATCCTTCTGTGGAGCAAGTCGGGTAGAGCGAAATGGCGTCGTTTTGTAACATCTATATAAGTTAAAAATTACCCTTTGAAATTATTTTGCTGTCTGTTTCTAAGAAAAAAACTAAGTTTTTTTGTTTTCTCTGCAGGTCCAAGCTCGGTCAGCACTCCGACGAGCTGCCACCGCCCTCCGCCGCATCTCCGCTGCCGGCAACCGTCGTGCACGGCGGTCGGAGGTAAAAATCTCCCCTTTTTGCGTTTTGAAGATGTGTTTTATTTTTTCTTTTGTTTATATTAAATATTTATATATAAATAAACTTAGAAAGAGTAGATTCGGCCTTGAGATGGAAATGAAAAAAAAAAGAAAAAAGAAGGGTCACCTTAAGCCTTCAGATTCAACTTCTGGGATTTTTTGGTTTGATTCGATTTAATCTCCTTACTTTGATCTCACTAGAGTTGCTGTTTTTTGTTTAAAAAGATTGAAAATTTTTTGTATATATTAAAGATTGCTGAAAATACAATGGTTTCTGTTTTGCTCTTTATAGCCATTACATGCCTCTATTCTTGCTTTCTGTCTATTCTTATTAATGTTTGCAGGTACCAGTGGCGGTGGATTTGACGAAAGCGGTGCTGCAAGCGTCGTCAGATACAAGTGGGGGCAAAAGGGGGGTTGACCGAACGGCTAGGGTTTTTTAGTTTTATTTTAGGTATTGGGCTTAGGTTTGGGTAGGTGTATTGGGTTTAATAATAATTTTTTTTTAGGTTTGGGCTTTTGAAGTTGTTGGTTTTTGGGCTAAACGGGCTTGTACAAGAACATTTTATTCTTTAAAGTCACCCCTGTTTTACTGTCTAACATTTCTGACTCTTCTTCACTAAAAATTAATTATCTCTTCATACAAGATTTGAATGATGTTCCCATTTGTTAATCTTGAAAATAGACTCATTCAAAATTCTAGACATATAAATTTAAGCCCATAAATTTTTTTCTTCAATTTTTTATGATTTTTCAAAGTCAAAACAGGGGAACCAGAATTCATTCTGACCTTGTCTCACAAAATTCATTATATCTAATGATTTACAAATCCATTTCTTATACTGTTTCTTCTATGAGAAACTAGACTCAATAAGCTTTAATTTCATATTTTTTCATCTTCTAATTAGATTTCTAAAATTTATGGTGATTTTTCAAAGTTAGTTTACTGCTGCTGTCCAAACTTGTTTTAGTGCAAGCTGTTTATTACCATTTTTCCCGTAAGCTTTTAATAATTAACAATTTCGTCCCTACTCAATTAGTCTCTCAATTGAGATGATTTTTCTCAATTAACACTTTATTCTATCACTTTAAACTACTTTACAACCCTTGGAAATCATAATTTCAGCACTAGACTTTAATCCCAAACATTTTCACAATTAGGTCCTCAAATCAATTTCCATCAATTTTACTTGATAAAATTATCATATATAAAAAATAAAGCTTCAATTCTATGTTTATTCATCATGTGCTTCCAGCACTCATCCATAAAAACTTTAAAAATTAGCCATGAAATCAAAACCTATTGAAATAGTAAGTTGGACCCAATTGTAAAAGTTCAAAAACATAGAAATTTCAAGGAGAAAGCAAGAATTAAACTTACATGAAGCTAGAGTATGAAAACCAGCTTGAACCCTCTTCCATGGCTGTTTTTCAACTGATGAAAATGAAGAGAATTGAAGAGAAATCTAGATCTTCCCATTTGGTCCCATTTTTATTTAGTTAATTTTGATAATTTTCCAATTTTACCCTTAATTCACCCATTTCCAGATTTTTCTCGGCTATTTCCTCCCAAAATATCTTCTATGGGCTTATTTTCACTTTAGGTCCTTCCTTATTTGACAATTGAGCTATTTAATCCTTTTAGCAACTTTTACACCTTTTTCAATTTAGTCCTTTTTATTTAATTAACCACCCAAACGTTAAAATTTTCTGGCGAAATTTTAATATTACCTTATTGATACTCTGCAAATATTTATAAAAATATTTACGGCTCGATTTATAAAATCAAGTCTCGATACCTGTTTTCCTCAATTTCTTGACTTAATAAATCTTTATAAAACACAAATTACTAATTTAAAAATATCTCAAAATCACATTTAGCTCATAATTATTAAATAAATAAATTTACGAGCTCATTGAAAGTCGGCTATTACATAGAAAGTTGACGATGAGTAATTCAGAAATTACAGTTTGTATTTCTATAATCTGAACTTAATATATAATTGTTAAATTTATTACTTAATGTATATGGTAAGTAGATCGAGATAAGTAATTGATATTATGATGTTGAATTTAAATGAATTGATTTTATGAGTATATGTGAATAATTGAATTAGAATGAATATTGTTTGAAATTGAAAAGTGAATTGAAACTCTATTAATTGTATCGGGCTGAGTCAGATATAGTGGCATGCCATAGGATTGGAAGAGTTCAGGGATACTTCGACCATGAGTGTCAAACCATTACTTCAGGTAAATTCAATGAGGTACTGGGTAGCAATTTACTTCGGCATGGCCGATGAGATATTGGGTGTCAATCTATTACTTCGAATTATCCAATGAGGCACTGGGTGCCATATTGGTGTGTTTTGGTTGGATCCATGTATCCGTTCTAGTCCGAGTCGCGTTAATAGGGGTAAATAAATATATTGGCAGATTGATTGATATTAAAATATTGAATATGGATTGGAATGATCAATGAAATGAATTCTGCAATTGAAATGCATGAAATTGCATGAGCTATGGGTTTATAAAATGAACATGATTATTGTTAAATGATGTGTGAAACAAAGTAAGAAAGGCTATTTGAGATAACTAAAATTGAGAAATGCTGGTTAGTGTATAAATTGATTTATTGGTTAACTAATGTTTGTAAGATTAAATGTACATGTTTACTATGTTATTTACTTAAAAGTATTCAGATTATAAAAATACCACTGAGTTCATACTCAGCGTATGGTTTGTTTTCCATGCGCATATTAGGTTGAAGTCAAATTGTCAATTCAACATCCAAAGCTAATTCGAACTCAAAAACGTGGTGAAGTATATTTCTTTTTGGTAATGGCATGTACCTAGGATGTTATGTTTGTCATTTTAAATAGAAAATATAATGATGTTATGTAATGATAATAGTTATTTTATAAATAATTATATGTGGTTTGTTCTAAGTTGATACTCAAGTGAATATGAAATAGGCAAATTTAGGGTTGAAATGGTATGAAAATTTGGGTTAGCTTAAATGGTGGTATGATGGATTATTTGAACAATATATGTAAAATACCTATGAAAATACATTGAATAGGTCATTGAGAAGATTATTTAATATATTTTAGACGTAATTGAATGTGTTTTGGATTGGTTGAATCAATAGTTTTTGAATTGTTTGATGTTCAAGATTTGCAGGGTTGGTTAACTTGATGTGTACGGCTCATTTTGAGTCCACACGGCTTGGCACGCAGGTGTGTGACTAGACCATGTGAGACATACGGTTATCACATGGGCATGTGATTTAGCCATGTGTCCTTTGCAACTTAATATTTTCAAAACAGAATGCCCAAGAATCTCCACATGGGTTGAGACATACAGAGACACAGACGTGTGTCCCAGTCGTGTGAGGCACACGGTCTAGCACACGGGTGTGTGACTTGGCCGTGTGATGTAGTCAGAGAGTTATATGGGGTAGGACACGGCCTGAAGCACGGGCATGTCATAGGGTCATACGGGCATGTCCCTGGACCATACGAACTTGTGCGCTTGCACCCAGAATTTTTTTTTTTGAAATTTCACGAAAAATTTTCTAAGTTTCCGGTTGAGTCCCGACTTGTTTCTAATACATATTTAAGGTCTCGAGGGCTCATAAAATGAACTATATGATTAATTTATAAAGTGTATGCTAATTGAATTGTTTAATGTTTGTATTCGTTCTGAAAAGTCTGATAATGCTCCTAACCCTATTTCAGCGACAGATAAGGGTTAGGGGTGTTACATAACCTATTCAAAACACTATTAAACATGCTCAAAACAAGCCAAAGCAACCATCTAAGTACCTAACCAGTGTACCCTCATTGGTACCACATATTATATCTTCAAACATATTAACAAAGCATCATACATTCAAAACCTTCATTCATACCAAATTTGTTTCTTTTGCAGTTTTATTTTCACTTTTGTTCGACGAAAGATCTAGTTTGTAAATTCATCAAACTCTTGTGGATTTCTGCGCTTTCAATTCATCAATACAATTCATGATTTCTCTTAAACTTTTACTCTTGATTTATTCTTCATGTTTATCTTATTTATCAAGTTTATGTGGTTTATAGGATCCATGAGGAACTAATCCTCTTGTGGGGAATTAGCGAGTAGATGTAAGAGTAATTAATTTCTATGTAAAGTTTCTTAGCGGATCAGCTGGTTGAGATAGGAAGAACTTAAACCTTAGGCCTAACAACCCTAGGAAATCATCTAAGTGGGATGAACCCAAAATCGGTATTGCCTATTCGTGAACCCGTTACCCCAATCTGGTTTGGACTGTGAGGTTGAGAGATAAGTAGTTCTTGTCACTCGTTAGTTTAGTGGAATATCAAGAGATCCTACTAGGTTAGCAACTAGTTGATTTAGTAGAACCCGACATAGGAATTTGTTATGAACACTGAAACGAGTTAGTCTTCCATGCTTAGATTTGATTGGTTCAACAAATTAGTTTTCCCTTTTTTATTCTATTATGCTATTTATTTATTTTTCTTATAAAATAATTTCTCTTCACTCTATGTTTTATCGTAATATAATTTAATTAAAATACTAATTAGATCTATTAACGTTAGAGTTATTCTTAATTTAGTATTCGTCTCCCTTAGCTAAGATCTTTGGAGTACTTTTATACTTCGTTATAAAAACTAAATTACAACCTAACCCGTATACTTTCTTAAACAGCCTAACTCTTATTTAGTTGCAGGAATTATACTCTATACGTTAATACATTCGGAGACGGTCAACCACTCAACTTTATTCTCCACATTTTGCCCTAACATCTCCTTTAATAGATGGTCAACGACTTTATGAATTCTAGCTCTATATTACTAATCTTTTGTGAAAGGAACAAATGTGAGGATGCTTTAATCCTTATGGGGAACAGTCGATGTTTTTTTCTTGATGACTTATCTTTTGTGTATGTTTCTCCATCTAATTGTTTGCTTTGTTTGCTGATGGATGGTTCCCAATAACAAGTTATGTATCAAACTTTATTTTAGCTGTTAAATAATACTTGTTATTTAAAAAAAAATTGAGAACGAATAAAGGGAGAAGGAAAAATGAAATTTGGTAATGCACAAATTTCATCGGTCAGTCACGTCTTAAAAGATAAATACATTTAGAAATCGGTATGGCTACAACCGATCGTTTGCATAATAACAAAAAGAGATAAAGTTAAAGCCACAAAGATGGCCTTCGCCGACCTAAGCCTTATGAAGCCCTTGTCCAAGATCATCCTCTTCCTCTGCCTCGTTCTCATTTTCACTTCTTCACTCGGCTTCTGCAAACCCACACTTGACAAAGACCCGACCCCAACCCCATGGCCGCTCCAATTCCACTCCATCCTGGTGATGAACTATAGTGGAATTCTGCAGGTAATCGACCTCTGGTACGACTGGCCCAACGGAAGAAACTTCAACATAATTCAGCACCAGCTTGGCAATGTCCTCTATGATCTTGAGTGGAATAATGGCACTTCCTTCTTTTACACCCTCGATTCCTTCAAAACCTGCAGTAGTGCACACCTTGAGGTTGGGATTTTACGCCCCAACTGGCTAGAGGGTGCTACGTACTTGGGTCAGCAACACGTGGATGGGTTCCTTTGCAATGTGTGGGAGAAGGTGGAATTTATCTGGTATTTTGAGGATGTTGTCACTAAGAGGCCCGTTCATTGGGTCTTCTACACGGGTAATTCCCTGTTTTTTAATTATTCACTTTTTTTAATCTACTCTTTATTTGGGGCTGGGATTGATAAGCTATCATAAATTAAAACTGCAGGGAGGGAGGCACATGTGATGACATTTGATGTGGGAGCAGTTCTTGAGGATTCCAAGTGGCAAGCCCCCGTCTACTGCTTTCACAACACCACCGCCTCAACTGATTCCACTACCCACGGATTGCTGGATGGAGTTCTCAAAGGTTCTACCGTCCTTTGAATTTTCCTGCCCCCATATGTATCCTTATTCACCCCTGTACTTGTGATGAACTAACACCGATAATAATCAATTTGAACCATTATTCTACTTTTATTATTGCCTAATTTCTCGAGCATCATCGATTCCAGGCTTTCCCCTAATTGTTTCCTTTGGAATGCGTCTTTTTCAATTCATATTTGCTTGCAGTTTTAGATATAGATTCTTCCTCATTTTAATGCTTCCATGTTACCTGTCAACAGTCCCAAAGAGTTGTGCAACTTTGCAAATAGTGCCTTTCCATGTATTTGGCATAAAGAACTGGGGAGAAAAAAAAATGAAAACTGGGCTTGCAAGCTATTTGCAGCCTTGTGATGATCATGAGCTCATTAGCATTTATTCGAGTTTCGAGTTCAAGGCAATTTACAATTCGAATAACTCGAATAATTCAAATGAAAAATTAATGTAAATATTCTTTTGATCCCTTGTCAACTTTGAAATTGAGAAAATTCATTTCTCTCAATAAAAATTAATTAATGATTCAAGTAAGTATCTTAAATACATATAGTTTTAAATTTATGTACTCTAACATTATAGTGTAACAATATTTTAATTTGACATGTTTAGTTTTTTAATTTCATTCAAATAATTTTATTCAATTTGACTCGACTCAAATTTCATTTCATTCGACTCAATTCGAAAAATATTTCAAATCAAGTTAGGATTATAAAATAGGACTTGTGAACTTGATTAACTCAAAATTTTTTTATTTGATTCGACTCAATTCGATCGAACACATGGACGGGCATGTGGGCTAGTTTCAAGCGAAATTTTCTTTCTGATTTTATTGTTTCCGAATAACTGTCATTGATCATTGTTTGTGGCACAGAATATAAAGGTTACTGATATGCATATTTTCTAGTCAATGGCTTCACAACTACTCCATATAAATTGCAGTGAACTTAACAGTATAAAGGACATGAGCAATGGAACAAGTTGCAGCAAACTTAACAGTAAACTCATGGTTCACTTTATTACAGGATTTAAGTTTAGGGTTTGATGGAGGAGGAATGGAGGACGAGAAATTCTATGGAAGGTCAACATGAGGATGCAGAAGCTTAAAGCGTGCATGAAGAAATTTAAGCCCACTTCAAAGTTGGTACTTCTCCATGCTGAATTCAACTGCTACATTGTTGAAAGTTGTCTATTTCACTAAATAGTTCGATATCTCATCTACTTAAAACATTTCAGGCCCAACGTGCTGATTATTTGCATTGTCCATTGTCAGCTGTGCAGCTTTGAAGGAAAATTTAAATGTGTTTTGTTCTTTGCATTTGAAGGAAAAACTATGTTCAACGTGTTTGATTATTTGCATTGTTTTATCACCGTCTTTTGCTTCTTTCTTGTTTTATTTGAATTTGAAGGAAAAAACTATGTTCTATGTGTCTGCTCTAATTTGTAAATTTAACATTGTTGTAAGTTAATCCATCATTAGTAATAATATTCTTATTTTAGCAACTCAATATATAGGCACTGCATTCGCCTAAGACTCTTCTACCTCTAATTTGATTGGTTGCCTGAAGGTAAAAAGCAGATATCAATGTCACTTTGTCAATTGCTCTCAGCCTCATTTTGCATATAAATTACCCTCTTTAAGAAAGCTTTTATTCAGAACAAGTTCTTTAGATGTTAAATTAGGCTTACAAAGATTGTACGTGTTATGTGTACTTCACTACTTCGTTTCTCGCAAGGTAAGTAGCTGTGGCTTCAATGACGCATATAATCCAATTTATACCTTATTTTGGTGAATAACTAGTTAATTTTCCATTTCATTAATCTGCAGTCTGATGCAGAAGGTAAGATAAGAGCAAATACATATTTGAGGAGCAGGAAGTGTCTGTATATATAAACTCACTGATCTTTCATTAAAGAAGCATCACGTGTACAGAAGCATTTGTTCTTTATCTGTCACTACTTGATCTACCCGGTAATCTCTTCCTACACCAACTTAAATATAACTGATATTACTTTCTACGTAAAAGAACTAACAGTTTGTGTGAAGTTATATTATTTGCTTGTAAACGTAATTTATCATGGATCAACTCAAATGATGTGTAACTATCAATATTATTTTCGGTATGACAAAGGTACCTTTAATGTCTGTTTTATGGTGTATGAAAATTTATCTTTTCGGGATTTTTGTTTGCCTCTCTTAATAATGTTGTCTCTAGGGTTCGGATTTGAGTTCTCTCCCAGAGAGTGTAACGTGCCTTACTACCATACCCAAAACTTATCGGTTGTGTAACTATCAATATTAGCTGTAATTTGTTTCCTATTCTAAATATGATGATGGGACGACAAGTAGTAAGATTAGATCTGGGGTTATATTCAACTTTAACATCATGTTGTTTTGTGATTCTCGAGCCAGCAAACTATAGTTTGTTGAAAGGCAAGATTATTGTTATTATTACACAACAAATCATAACTATTTATTTCTTATATGTATAAACACTATGCTTTTAAGATAAGTTACAAGACTAATCATTCCATTGCAGTAAGCCATTATTCTTGTAAATTCTAAATGTCTGAATTATAGGTTATTATTATACCAACATCACAGTTGCAGGAGCTGATCTTTCCTTCCATGCCAGAGTGAACCATGTCGATGGTATGGGCACCGTGTCTTCTTAAATCTTTTGTGCTTTAACTTACTGAATTCCAAAAACAGTTCGAAGAGTTTAAACACTCTAGGGCTGGATTCAGTGTGCATGAATCACTTGAACCACTGGGTTCAATTAGATATGAACAAGAGGAACTTATCAAAAGGAATTCCAAACTTTGGATTCAATAAGAGAATCTTAGAGCTTTGAAATATTGGAATAAATTCACTTAGTTTTATTGTTGACAATTAGCCTCTTAGCTATAAGTTCTGTAAGTTTATTTATTTAAATAAAAGACTTATTAGGATAAATATACTTCTAATAAAAATAAATTAATCTCTCTCTAAAAATAATAATTAACGTCTTCAATCTGAATACTAATTGAGGTCTAACATCCAACCACCATCTGTCAGCGCTCTCTTTATAACATAGGACCCAACATTAACATAGTGGACAAACCAGTTATCTATTAATGAACACAAGAAGAGAGAGGCCATGGTAGGGTCATATATGGAGCAACTTCATTTAAATTATTTGTACCATCATTGTTAACATAGGCTCTTTAAAGCACACAGGGAGCATGAGCCATCAGCCTTAGCCTGTAGCAGTTGAAGAACGCAGTCCGCACAGCTGGCGGTGGGCACAAACCCCTGAAAGCCCCATGCAACCAACCGACAACCGACCTTAGTGAGATTGAAGATAAGCATAAGCATAAGCCGATGCCTCTATTAGTATTAAGAAATCTAGTATGTTAAAAAGAAGACTTTTATTATTTGTTATTATTATTATATAAAAGTAGCAGCTTATTCACGCAGTAACATAACGGGTATGAGGAGCAAATAATAACAATAATGAATAAATAAAGGAAACAGTAATTGACATGGACCAGAAACTTGTGGAACTCGTATTTTAGAGCATTTGCTCCATTACAAACCCAAAAAAAGAAATATAAATTTTAGATACTTATTTAGCTCTCCTCAGCCAGGATGTTTTGTTTGGTTTCCCACGCCTCAAATGTCTGCTCTGTCCTGTACTTGTACCTATGTGCTGAATACAGAAAAATGCAGAAATTGATTATAGAAAGAACTGTAAGCAGCCAGTAAAAATAATCGAATTTCGCATTGTTTATATTCTGAGATAGCCAAGATTGCTGCTTATTCTCTGGGTTCCTTGTAACCGATTTGACGATACTGTTGATTATACTGGCAGCGAAACAACCCAAGCCACCAGCTATAGCAGCATATGCAGAGCCTATACTCTTCATTGCATCCGGAGCTTCCTCGTATAGAAACTCCAATAGCCCCACTATGGAAAACACTTCAGCTATACCAATTAGGCAATACTGGATCAACAACCAGTATGCACTTAGATCGGGCAAGGGAGTTAGGAAACTAAACTTGTACCCGTGTTTTATAGCGTAGCCTCTTCGAAACCTTTCGAAAACCCCACCCCAGGCTACAGATAAGATGGAAATAAACAGACCAATGCCTACTCTCTGAAGCTGAGAAGCACCGTGTGGATGACCGGTGATGCGTCGTGATACAGGAACGAATACGGAGTAATAGAGACACAGTACAAGAAATATGCTGAGGCCGGGAAATACAGGCATGCATGTTACTGGGAGTTTGAGTTTACCAATGTGAGTATTCAAGGTGTATGCCTGCTGTATTGAGAGAGTTATAAATTCTGTTAAGATAACATTCAGCATAATCGTGCAAGCTGGTATTGGAATAATTTTAACGAGTATCTTGACTTCCTCTACTTGAGTCACTGTGCAGAGCCTCCAGGGACTTGGATTGCCCCCGTCTTCCTTCAATTGGAGTGCTGCCTTATCCAAGCATCTGCAACACCAAAAACAATTGGAAATCAGATGTAACAAATAAATCAATTTGATCTGCAATTGAGAAATGGAACGAGAGCAGCCTATACCTGAAATCGTCAGTATGAGGTATCTTTCCACTGCCCTTTATAGCAGAATGTCTTCCAGGGAGCTCGTAGAGGCCTACTAACTCGCTTCTAGTAAAAGGGACATGTCGTTTCTTGAAGGCAGCAACGAGGACCTGAGCAACTCGGGTTAGGGGGCTGCCTCCAGGCAACCTATGCCTGTATAAAGGAGTACCAGCAAAGAACAACATGTTGGACACTCCCATAGCTATAGCTAATGAACCGAAGGCAGCTCCCCATCCACGCTCTATCTGGATGTAGACTACCAGAGTGAATGCCACAATTGCCCCAATAGTAACACAGAGGTAAAAGAAGTTGAAAAACCTATCCAGGAGGGTCTTGTAATCTTTACTTCTTTCATCAAACTGATCAGCCCCAAAAGACGAGACGCAGGGTCTTATACCTGCGGCTCCGAAAGCAGTTATATAAAGGACAACATAGAGGTAAAGCATCTGCCATGGTTTTGCAGGCTCGCAACTACCCAAAAGCAGGGACAGTTGATCGCATTGATCTTGATTTGGCACAAAAATTTTCATGGATGCACATAAAGTTATCCCTATCAAACCCTGTAGGAATCAAGGTTGACAAGTGAGGAAAGGAAAATACCAAATTACTTAACAAAGGGTTCTATAAATAAGGGATATCTCACCGCAAGATAAATAGTAGTGAAAATGGCTATTGTCCAATATCGACCGAGATAAGCATCGGCTAGAAAACCACCAAGGACAGAGGATGCTTGAGATATCCCCAGGAAATTGTTAACTGCATTTGAAGAACTTGAAAAGGGTCTATGCATAACATAGAACATAAAGGCCACCATGTTCACCGATAGGCCAAAATAAGCCATTCGTTCGGCCATCTCATTTCCTGGAAGGATAAAGAGTTTAATTTTCACAAATCCCACACGTGCAAAGTACAACAGGAACTGTATAGATTGTGACCTAAGGTAGAAGAAACTGTGTTATTTTACCAAAAATAAATAAGGCGGCAATCCATCCCCCAGTCTTTGAAAGATCTGCAATAGGCTTCCCATGGATATCAACAGGCGTTGTGCCCCCAGTATAACCACGCCCAAAAGCTGTTCGTCTATTATCAGACTCGATAAAAAACACCCCCAGTTTCTTCCTGGACCTTCCATCCACTTCCAAACTAGCTGGTGTCTCAAGCATATCTTCAGGCGATTTGATTTCTCTGCTACCCATATCTCTTTTCTCCTTGAAAATAAATTTAAAAACCCTCCTATCAATGGATTTTTCAAGCTTACTGCCACAAACATGCTAGGGTAGAAAGCTAAGCTTCTAATAGTTGTGGTAAAAGTGGGAGCAACCTTGTGTCAAATCATTGGGTTAGAAAATTTTCAAACCTGACGGCCAGTACCGAGCATACCAATTAATGTTGAACAAGAATGTGAAATGCATGATTTCTGAGTTCCATGAGTGATCACTTGAATTGAATGACCAGTGAGAAAGGGAAACATGAACAGGCTACTTACCTCAATACTAAGGAACTTGCAGTGTTAAATTCACTAACTGTACTCTCACATCACTGAGATTGTAGAGCAAGCAGTGCTTCCTTAATATCATAAGTTGATAACCGTGCAAGTTATGGAAGCTTAAAGGTGAGAGAGAAGAGAATTCATGTTCTTGGGGGGCAGTTAGTAATCACAACCTATTCTAATACTTATTGAATGAAATGAGAACACTCTCACACACCATAATAAAGGGAGGTCCAACCGTCCACAAGGACCAATCAGAAAATGGTTAAAGAGTCATAAATGGAATGAGAAAAGTAGAAACCAATAGCAATAGACAGTGTTAGCTGTGAAGCGGCATTAATGGCTACAAACGTAAGATTTGTACTTGGACATCTACTCCATGTTTTGAAGTACCAACACGAAAATGGTGGCCTTTGTATCTTCAAATTCAAGGCCTAAAACTCTACCTATAGCTCTCTCGCTTTCTCTGGCTACTGCTTTAGTAGCAACATGAAAATGGTGGCTTTTAAGTTTTGATTTAAACGAAAGTGTGAAATATAGGTGCAAGCAAATCAAGTCGACCCTTTTGGAGGCCTTAATGTTGGAAGATATGGTACTTTTTGGCTCCGCTTTTTTAGGGTTCTTGTCAACGTCTTGTTTTTGTGATATCATGCAGAGTCGTAAAAGGTACTAGCAGACCATAATAAAAAGGTTAAATTGTCTTTATCATAATTCTAAAAGGCGGAACATAATAACTATGTATGTGCTTGATAAGGCATTAAAATTACGTGTAAGTCATTATCTACTTTTCCAATACCAAAATTTTAATTTTGATTAGATAAATCTATTAGATCAGCTTCTTTAATTTAATTATTTAAAAATTTTAAAATCCATTAATTCTATCAATAAAATAACATTATATTTTATGAGTATCATGTAAAAATATTAAGTTTACATGACATTACAATATAATAGTACACTTTCAGCATATAATTTTAGAAATAATAAAATTTAATAACTATTTTTTAAATCAAGATTAAAATTTTAAAACTCGAAAATAGAAAAAACATATGAATTAATAGTAGAATTTGACAAAATAAGTAATAATTTATCCTTTTCAATGTATTTATAACTCGCCTTAATTTTTTTTTTCAAAAAGATGTTATTTAAGTGTTTGGTAGTTCCCATATAAGATTCTAATTGAATGCGAATGTGAATACTTACAACATTATAGAGTTTGATGTACATGATAAGGTGTTATTACAATTCTAAAAAGATTACGTTGGGTACACTAAATACTTTATTGAGAATATGATGTTAAATTTCAAAATTATTGATCAAATACACTTTTAGTTTTAACATTTTCCTTTTTTTAGAAAAAGTTAGTTTATTGTTAATAAACACGTAATATAACCTATTTAGTTTTAAATTAATAAAAATAAATTGATATATGAATTTAATATAAGTTTTAAATATTTAATAAATATGTAAATTAGAATAAAATTAAAATTTAATTCAGTAGTTGTTAAAATAAATTTAAAATTAAATGAACTTTATGATATGTAGTTTGAAAAAAATATTTTACAAAAATAATGAAGAAAAAATAATAATTTTGTTTCAAAAAGGTAATTTTTAATTTTTTAACGATTATTCAAAGGAATAACATTTTTATATACAAGGGAAAGCAATTCTGAAATGAAAGTTACGTTCATGAAAAAAAAAATACTTTTTAGTATATCAAACAGAGAACCAATCTTTCAATAATTAAATTCTTAAGAAAATTACCACCTATCATCATACAAAATAATGTTTTTAAAAATATATTTAAATTAATTAGTTTTGTATTTAGAAAAAAAATATTAAAATTAATTTTTTAAATCTTATCTAGACCTACTGAATATAATATAGTTTGCTAATAAAATTAAAATATAATACATTTATGTTTTGAAACAATATAATTTCAATATACATAATTAGGCAGAAGATGGTAATGAGATATTCCATCTTTGATGGGTTCAGCAAAGACGGGCTTTTCCAAGAAGCAATGAAGCTTTTTTGGATTATGGGTGCTGATGTTGGATTGTTTAACGGCTTCCGCAAAGCCCATAAGCTTTAGCGATGCAAATAGATTTTCAACAAAATGTTATTAGGGTCGACTCGATAGGTTGGATTAAAAATAAATAAATTTACTTAATTCATTAATCGCATATTCTAATCCATTTAGCTTAGTTGGCTTAACATCAATCCGCTCAATTTATTAAAACAAAATTTTATAACTATTTCTTTTCAATTGTGAGAAATAAAATATTATATATACTATTCGGACGATGAATTGTGCCATTAATTTTGACTTGATAATGCAGCAAGACAGTGATATGTTGCTATTGGACCCTCTTTGGGGTTTAGAGTTCAATCAAATTGCACGAATTTTTGTTGTTCCTTTTATGTATATGTATATTTCATATTAATTCCAATTTTTAGATATTGTTTTTGAAGTTATAAGGTATTAATAGCATCATCAACATTTGTTGTTGTGATATTAATCTCATTATAAATTCTTATTATATTTGCTCTTTTTGATACAATATTTAAAATTACTCATAGTCCATTCCTAACCCTTAAATGGGAGGATAATACAATTCGGCGCACTCGAACCCACATTCTCTTGCATTAGTAATAATGGCGATACCAATCAAGTTAAAACTCTATCCGCTATTGTTATGAAATTTAAATTTTATACATAATGGTAAAATAAATTGTTAAATGTTATAGTATAAGCAATGATCTAATTTAATATTTTAGGGTATTAATAGTAACAAAATTTATGGTTGTAAATTTGAAATTTTATACATAAAGAAAAAAATTGTTAAATGTAATAATATTAGCAACAATTTTAAAATATTATTAGGTAATTTAAATCAACACAAATTGTTATTGCAAATTCTTGATTTAATTTATGCAATGATAAAATAAGTTGTTATTAAAAGTTAAAATATTATTAACCACTTTAAAATTTCATTATGTGATTTAATTTTATGATTATTGATCACATTGTGAATTTTTAATCAAATACATAACGTCAAAATAAAGGGAGACTAGGGTTACCTTTGGTTCACTGTTTAACCCCAGTGACGTGCAGTTGGGCTACCAACCTCACTGGCAACCTGTTTGGTTCAGCATTTTAGTGCAACCAAAATCAATTTTCACCACACTGATATCCCAAAAACCAACTAGAGTTGAAAGCAATAGTAAGTTCACTGGTGCAGCAGATGTAACACCCCCTAATCCCAAACCGTCACCGGAATAGGGTTACGAGGTGTTACCGAACATATTGGTTAATTTACAAACAATTTTATGAATAAACAATAAATATATTAAAATTAAATCATTAAGTCTCTTTTATGAACCCTCGAGGCCTAAATCATGTTATTATAAATGAATAGGGACTTATTCAAGTACTCCAAAAATTTTTCGTAATATAATAATAATTATTTTTAAAAAAAAATTAAATATAACCCCTTTAGAAACATCTAACCTTCCCTGCAATTTCAAATTTGCAACTAACTCAACACAACAACAACTCAACAAATACAATCTTCATCCAAATCATATTCGTCTTATAACAATATCACTAATCCTTATTTTATCTAACATTATATCCATTCATACTTTCAAGTAGTATTTAAACATCTTAATTAATTTCCATTCATATCATATATCAACTTATATTAACTTAACTAATATATTCATGAGTTGATACAAAACATAGTCACATCAGCTCCTATACATGCCATATAAACCATTTAAAGTATTTATAACAAAATGTACCGGAAAATCGAGATAGTGTGACTTGAGCGTGATGATCCGATCCTCTGACCCTCCCGTTAATCTACAAAGAGAAATAAACATTACAGGTAAGCTAACTATATCTTAGTAAGTTCGTCGGCTTAAACCATAAACCTTACCAATATTAGTTTCAAAAATTCAAATCATATGGACATTTCAAGTAAGTTACTTTCATCTTGTAAATCATAATCTCATTTTAAAAATAATTTACTTAATTGAGCTCAAAAATAATGATAACATTATTTACATTTCTTTTTCCACACGTTACAATTACGACTTACTGACTTATCAATTTAAGGAACGACTTACGGATTTGAGTACATCGTGATCTAATACCCGAAATCTAACTGAAGCACAAAAGTGCTAAACGGAAGCCCGAAGGCTAACTGAAGCACAAAAGTGCTAAACGGAAGCTCGAAGGCTAACTGAATCTCATCAGAGCTGAACTGAAACCCCAAAAGGGTTAACTGAAACTCATATGAGTTAACAGAAGCTCGAAAGAGCTAAACAGAAAGCAAACACGAGAGTTCGTAACAAATACTGAATCTCGGTTTACTTGGGTAATTTACCGTCAATTCATCTTTTTCACCAAACGATCGTACTCATTTCTTGCGTTCCGTTCCTCCGAATTACTCAGTTCAATTTTGTAACTTTTGTACATGATTTAATTATTTTCAACAATCAACATACATAAATATTGATCACCATTCATAAAATAACATTGAAATTTAATAATTTACCCGTACGAACATACCCGGAACAATGTGCAGTAGTTGTAGAGATTTCTTGAACTATTTTGAAATTTTCTCTTTTCCTCGTTTATCCTCAATTTCTTGATCTATAATATAAAATTTTCACTTATCAGTATTGACTTCACATTCATTCTATTTCACATCCTTAATGTTTATAACCCGCTTACAAGTAACATTATCTGCAATTTTACTATTTACCTATGTATATTCAATGCTGTCCATCCATGTCATAGTCACTAAATTATTTTTATCTTGAGCTACAGAACTCCAAATTAGGATCCGCTAATTTTCACTGAATCTAGACTCACATATCTTCTTATCATAAAATTTTAAGAATTTTTGGTTTAGCCAATAATTACAGTTTATTATTTAAAGTCACCCCTGTTCTGCTGTCTGACAGTTCTAACCTTTCTTCACTAAAAATTAATTATCTCTTTATAAAGAATTCGGATGATATTTCCATTTGTTCCTTTTGAAAATAGACTCATTAAGAATTCTGGAAATATAAATTTAAGTCCCTAATTATTTTTATTAAATTTTTTATGAGTTTTCAAAGTCAGAACAGGGGAACTCGAATTCATTCTGACCTTGTCTCACAAAATTAATTATATCTCATGATTTACAAATCCTTTGCTTACACTGTTTCTTCTATGAGAAACTAGACTCAATAAGCTTTAATTTCATATTTTGTTCATCTTCTAATCAATTTATGGTGATTTTTCAAAGTTAGTCTACTGCTGCTGTCCAAACTATTTTAGTGCAAGCTATTTATTACCATTTTTTCCCTAAGCTTTTAATAAATAACAATTTCGTCCCTACTCAATTAGCCTCTAAATTGAGCTAATTTTTCTCAATTAATACTTTATTCTATCACCTTTAAATAGTTTACAACCTTTAGGAATCAAAATTTCAGAAATAGACTTTAATTCCAAACATTTTCACAATTAGGTCCTAAAAATCAATTTCTATTGAATTACCTAATAGAATAATCTCATAAACAAATTAATGCTTTAATTTCATTCTATTTCATCATAAACTTACAGCACTCAACCATGGTGACTTTCAATTTCATCCATGAAATAAAAAACTAATGAATTTAATAGTAGGACCTAGTCGTAAAAGTCTTAGAAACACAAAAATTACAAGAAAAAGGCAAGGATTAACTCACTTGGTGCAAAACGTATGAAATACCAGCTTATAGAACCCTCCTATGGCATTTTTAGCTGCTGGAATTGAAGAGAAATGAAGAGAAATCTAGATATTTCCTATTTAGTCCTAGCTTTATTTAGTTAATTTTGCAATATTCTAATTTTGCCCTTAATTCATCAATTTTCCTGCTGATTTCAAACCCCTTGCCGTCTAGCCCAAATAGACCTTGGGTCTATTTGCCTTTTAAACCCTCTTTCTTTTATCATTTAAGCTATTTAATCATTCTTCATAAATTTACATTTGTTACAATTTAGTCCTTTTTATTTAATTAACCATCGAAACTTTAAAATTTCTTGACGAAACTTTAATACTAACCTATTAACACTCCATAAATATTTATGGCTCGTTTTAAAAATTTTCAAACTCTCGATACCTCATTTTCGATTCTAAATTTTTTTTTAATATTTATTTCTAGTACACAATTCGCTATTTCAAAAATTTTCCTAACTTCACATTTAACTTATATTCACTAAATTATTAATATTTTTCTACTCATTTGTCGGATTTAGTGATCTCGATCACTGTTCCGACACCACTGAAAATTTAGGCTATTACAATTCTCCCCCTCTTAAGAAATTTCGTCCTCGAAATTTGTTACCTGAAAATAGGTTCGGATATTGTGCTTTCATTGATTCCTCTGTTTCCCAGGTTGCTCCCTCCACACCATGTCGATGCCACAACACTTTAACTAATGGTACCTTTTTATTCCACAGTTCTTTAATTTCTCGAGCTAAAATCTTTACTGGTTCTTTTGAATAAGTCATATCTAACTGAAGCTGAATTTCTGTATGCGGAATCACATGTGAAGGGTCTGATCTATAACGTCTCAGCATAGACACATGGAATACATTATGAATCTTCTCAAGCTCTGGAGGTAAAACTAACCGATATGCTACAGGGCCGACTCTTTCAATAATCTCGTATGGTCCAATAAATCTTGGACTTAGTTTTCCTTTTCTGCCAAATCGTAATACTTTTTTCCACGGCGACACCTTTAAGAACACCTGATCACCCACATTAAACTCTATTTCTCTTCTTTTCAAGTCAGCATATGATTTCTGACGATCTCGGATAATCCGAACCTTTTCTTCAGTTTCCCGAATTAAATTGACCCCCACTAACTTGGATTCACTCAATTCTAACCAATGCAATGGAGTCTTACATTTTCTTCCATATAAAGCTTCAAATGGCGCCATCTTTATACTGGATTGATAACTGTTGTTGTAAGCAAATTCGGCCAGTGGTAAATACTTTTCCCAACTATCACCAAACTCAAGTATACAACATCTCAACATGTCTTCCAAAATCTGAATTACTCGCTCTGATTGCCCATCAGTCTGAAGATGAAAAGCGGTACTAAAATTTAGCTTTGTACCTAAAGCTTCTTGTAGTTTGCTCCAAAACCTCGATGTAAACCTTGTATCTCGATCCATAATAATGGATGTTGGAACCCCATGTAACCTCACAATCTCAGAGATATACAATTCTGCTAACTTTTCCAGTGGAAAATCTGTTCTGACTGGAATAAAATGTGCTGATTTTGTCAATCTATCGACAATTACCCAGATTGAATCTTTCTTCTTCGGGGTCATAGGTAACCCGGATACAAAATCCATCGTAACATGTTCTCACTTCCACTCTGGAATCATAATAGGTTGTAATAAACCCGTTGGTACCTGATGTTCTGCTTTCACCTGTTGACATATTAAACACTTTGTTACAAACTCACAAATTTCCCTTTTCATACCAGGCCACTAATACATCTATTTCAAATCACAATACATTTTTGTACTTCCAGGGTGAATAGAATACCTACTACTGTGAGCTTCAGAAAGAATATCATTTTTCAAGTCTAAATTATTTGGAATGCAAATTCTTTTACGATAGTATAACATAACATTCTCATCAATGTTATACTCTGAATCCTGCTTGTCTCGAGCTATTTGTTTCTTTAATACCAACTTTGAATCTTCATCTTTCAATTCCGCTATTACAGATCCATCTTCACTAACAGACAAATGGGCATTCATTGACCGAAGTGTAAACAAAGATGATTTCCGAATGAGTGCGTCAGCAACTATATTAGCCATCCCCGGATGATAATCGATAACAAGGTCATAATATTTTAATAACTCAAGCCATCTTCTCTGTCTCAAATTCAACTCTTTCTGCGTCATCAAATACTTCAAACTTTTATGATCTGTATACACATAACATTTTTCACTATATAAATAATGTCTCCAAATTTTCAAAGCAAAAACAATTGCATCCAATTCCAAATCATGCGTAGGATAATTCTTCTCGTGTAATTTTAGCTGCCAAGAAGCATAGGCCACCACTTTTCCCGACTGCATCAGCACACAACCTAAACCATTTAAAGATGCATCACTGTATACAACATATGGCACACCTGATTCTAGTTGAGTCAACACTGGAGCTTTTGTTAACATATTCTTCAACTGATCAAAACTTTGTTGGCATTCGTCAGACCACACAAACTTAACATTCTTCTGTAGCAATCGTGTCATAGGCGAAGCAATCATTGAAATTTTTTTAATAAAACGGCGATAATATCCAGCTAAACCCAGAAAACTTCGTACTTCTGTTACATTCCTTGGAGTTTTCCAATTTACCACTGCAGATACTTTATTCAGATCTACTCGAATCCCTTCGGCTGAAACAATGTGACCCAAAAATCCCACCTCATGAAGCCAAAATTCACATTTGCTAAATTTTGCATATAATTACTTTTTTCGCAAAGTTTGTAACACTATCCTTAAATGTTGAGCATACTCGGGTTCTGTCTTTGAATAGATCAGTATGTCATCAATAAACACAACTATAAATCTATCCAAATAAGGCTGAAAAATCCGAGTCATTAAGTCTATTAATGCAGCAGGGGCATTAGTTAAACCAAAAGGCATTACCAAAAACTCGTAATGACCATACCTAGTTCTGAAGGCAGTTTTCGGCACATCACATTCTTTAACTTTCAGTTGATAATATCCGGATCGAAGATCTATCTTTGAAAACACGGCAGCACCTTTCAACTTATCAAACAAATCATCAATGCGAGGCAAAGGGTATTTATTTTTAATTGTAACCCTGTTTAGCTGCCTGTAGTCTATGCACAGTCTTAGAGATTCGTTTTTCTTTTTCACGAACAAAACTGGTGCACCCCAATGTGACATACTCGGTTTAATAAACCCTTTGTCTAGTAATTCCTGCAACTGTGTCTTCAGCTCTTTTAACTCAGCTGGTGCCATACGGTATGGTGTTATTGATATAGGAGTTGTCCCCGGTACTACATCAATCACAAATTCAACTTCCCGATCTGGTGGTAAACCCGGTAATTCTTCAGGAAATACGTCAGGAAATTCATTAACAACCGACAACTGTTCTAGTTTTGGTTCAGATCCTTGAGTATCAAGGATGTAAGCTAAAAATACTTCATTACCCTTCCGCATTAACCTCTTAGCCGAAAAAGCTGAAATAATTTTAACAACATCATTTGAATTCTCAGGCTCTACAGAAAGTATATCACCTATCTGACATTTCAAACTGATCTGCTTCTCACGACAATTTACCACAGCATCATATTTTGTCAACCAATCCATTCCCAATATAACATCAAATTCCCGAAAGGGTAGCAACATTAAATCAGCACGGAACTCACAGCCTTTTATTTTCAGTGGACAATTTCGACACACTAAATTTACTATCACCTTTTGCCCTAACGGATTAGTAACTTGAATATCATATTCAGTTGGTTCAACAGACAATTTCTTTTCTAATGCTAATACTGTGCAAATATAAGAATGTGTAGACCCTGGGTCAATTAATGCATATACAATAACATCAAAGAGATAGAAAGTACCAGCAATAACGTCTGGAGCCGTGGCTTCTTCTCTAGCTCGGATGGCGTATGTACGTGCTGGTGCTCTAACCTCTGACCGAGCAACAGAATCTTTTGCACTCGAGTGAGTAGCTCTTGCAGCACTGCTTTGACTCGCACGTTTACTTCTCTGAGAAGTAGTCATCTGTTTCTCCTTCTGTTCTTCTTCATCTTTTTCTAACAGAGGACAATTCCGAATAAAATGATCAGTGGCTCCACATTTGTAGCAAGCTTCTGTTTTACCTCTGCATTCACCCAAGTGGTATTTTCCACAGTGTTGACATTTAGACCTGGGAGTATTTTGTACACTGGCTTCACTAGCAATTGATCTGATTGATATTCCACGATCAGATTGAGTTACTCTAGTCTTCGATCGTTCAGGTACCGATGTAGCTCTAATGGAATCCTCCTTAAACTTTTTAATTGGAAATGCTGAAAATGTTTTGGAGGAGCTTCTTTTATAAGATTTTTTATTTCTTCTTTCTCGTTGCATCTTTCTGTTGTACACTTCTTCCATTTTTTGAGCTCGATCGGATAAAACCATAAATTCTCGAATTTTCGTACCGCCTATCATCATTCTGATTTCATCATTCAGACATTCTTCAAATCTAACACACATGTCTTCTTCTGTAGGAACAATCTCTCGAGCATATCTGCTAAGGTATACAAACTCCCTTTCATATTCAGCTACTATCCGATTTCCCTGTCGAAGATCAAGAAATTCTCTCTTTTTCTTTTCTAAATATCTTTTACCAACATATTTCTTTTTAAATTCGGCTTAGAAAAATTCCCAAGTAAGTTTATCGGCTGGTACCACAGCTTCTATTGTCTCCCACCAGTGATATGCTTTTTCTTTTAACAAGGAAACAACACACCTTAAATAGTAATCTGGAGAACAAGCTATTTCTTTAAAAACTCTTATCGTGCTATGCAACCAATATTCAGCTTTTACTGGATCATCATCTGACCTGCCCCGAAATTCTTCAGCCCCAAATTTTCTGAGTTTTTCTACCGGAGTTCTCTTACTTGATTCAGTTGCCAGAGGAGGAGGTGGAAGAGCAACCGAGGATACCACTGGTGGTACTGTAGGGGGAGGAGGTTGCTGGGTCTGATTCCTTTCCTGCATCCTTTCATTATACCACTGATTCATTACTCCAATAATCATGTTTCTAAGTTCTTGTTCTCGCATCAAGGAAATTGGAACATCGCTACTTGTCCCTTGTTTAGATGTCTGTACTCTACTATTTTCTTCTTCCTGTTCAGTATGTTTAGGTCTATCCGACATCTTTACAATCTATAAAAAAACAAGGGTTAAATCGGATCATACACATTACACTATCACAGATTTATATGGCATGTGTTTCTAAACATTTTACGTATCATGTCTATTCCGAGAATCGGCTAAACCGAGCTCTGATATCAATAAATGTAACACCCCCTAATCCCAAACCGTCGCCAGAATAGGGTTACGAGGCGTTACCGAACATATTGGTTAATTTACAAACAATTTTATGAATAAACAATAAATATATTAAAATTAAATCATTAAGTCTCTTTTATGAACCCTCGAGGCCTAAATCATGTATTATAAATGAATAGAGACTTATTCAAGTACTCCGAAAATTTTTCGTAATATAATAATAATTATTTTTTTAAAAAAAATTCAATATAACCCCTTTAGAAACATCTAACCTTCCCTGCAATTTCAAATTTGCAACTAACTCAACACAACAACTACTCAAAAAATACAATCTTCATCCAAATCATATTCGTCTTATAACAATATCACTAATCCTTATTTTATCTAACATTATATCCATTCATACTTTCAAGTAGTATTTAAACATCTTAATTAATTTCCATTCATATCATATATCAACTTATATTAACTTAACTAATATATTCATGAGTTGATACAAAACATAGTCATATCAGCTCCTATACATGCCATATAAACCATTTAAAGTATTTATAACAAAATCTATCGGAAAATCGAGATAGTGTGACTTGAGCATGATGATCCGATCCTCTGACCCTCCCGTTAATCTACAAAGAGAAATAAACATTACAGGGAAGCTAACTATATCTTAGTAAGTTCGTCGGCTTAAACCATAAACCTTACCAATATTAGTTTCAAAAATTCAAATCATATGGACCTTTCAAGTAAGTTACTTTCATCCTGTAAATCATAATCTCATTTTAAAAATAATTTACTTAATTGAGCTAAAAATAATGATAACATTATTTACATTTCTTTTTCCACACGTTACAATTACGACTTACTGACTTGTCAATTTAAGGAACGACTTACGGATTTGAGTACATCGTGATCTAATACCTGAAATCTAACTGAAGCACAAAAGTGCTAAACGGAAGCCCCGAAGGCTAACTGAAGCACATAAGTGCTAAATGGAAGCCCGAAGGCTAACTGAATCTCATCAGAGCTGAACTGAAACCCCAAAAGGGGTTAACTGAAACTCATATGAGTTAATGGAAGCTCGTAAGAGCTAAACAGAAAGCAAACACGAGAGTTCGCAACAAATGCTGAATCTCGGTTTACTTGGGTAATTTACTGTGAATTCATCTTTTTCACCGAACGATCGTACTCATTTCCTGCGTTCCGTTCCTCCGAATTACTCAGTTCAATTTTGTAACTTTTGTACATGATTTAATTATTTTCAACAATTAACATACATAAATATTAATCACCATTCATAAAATAACATTGAAATTTAATAATTTAACCGTACGAACTTACCCGGAACAATTTGCCGTAGTTGTAGAGATTTCTTGAACTATTCCAAAATTTTCTCTCTTTTCCTCGTTTATCCTCAATTTCTTGATCTATAATATAAAATTTTCACTTATCAGTATTGACTTCACATTCATTCTATTTCACATCCTTAATGTTTATAACCCGCTTACAAGTAACATTATCTGTAATTTTACTATTTACCTATGTATATTCAATGCTGTCCATCCATGTCATAGTCACTAAATTATTTTTATCTTGAGCTACAGAACTCCAAATTAGGATCCTCTAATTTTCGCTGAAACTAGACTCACATATCTTTTATCATAAAATTTTCAGAATTTTTGGTTTAGCCAATAATTACAGTTTATTCTTTAAAGTCACCCCTGTTCTGCTGTCTGAAAGTTCTAACCTTTTTTCCCTAAAAATTAATTATCTTTTCATAAAGAATTCGGATGATATTCCCGTTTGTTCCTTTTGAAAATAGACTCATTAAGAATTCTGTACATATAAATTTAAGTCCCTAATTATTTTTATTAAATTTTTTATGATTTTTCAAAGTCAGAACAGGGGAACTCGAATTCATTCTGATCTTGTCTCACAAAATTAATTATATCTCATAATTTACAAATCCTTTGCTTACACCGTTTCTTCTATGAGAAACTAGACTCAATAAGATTTAATTTCATATTTTGTTCATCTTCTAATCAATTTATGGTGATTTTTCAAAGTTAGTCTACTGCTGCTGTCCAAACTGTTTTAGTGCAAGTTGTTTATTACTATTTTTCCCCTAAGCTTTTAATAAATAACAATTTCGTCCCTACTCAATTAGCCTCTCAATGGAGCTGATATTTCTCAATTAACACTTTATTCTATCACCTTTAACTAGTTTACAACCTTTAGGAATCAAAATTTCAGAAATAAACTTTAATTCCAAACATTTTCACAATTAGGTCCTAAAAATCAATTTCTATTGAAATTACCTAATAGAATCATCTCATAAACAAATTAATGCTTTAATTTCATTCTATTTCATCATAAAATTACATCACTCAACCATGGTGACTTTCAATTTCATCCATGAAATCAAAAACTAATGAATTTAATAGTAGGACCTAGTTGTGAAAGTCTTAGAAACACAAAAATTACAAGAAAAAGGTAAGGATTAACTCACTTGGTGCAAAAAGTATGAAATAACAGCTTATAGAACCCTCCTATGGCGTTTTTAGCTGCTGGAATTGAAGAGAAATGAAGAGAAATCTAGATATTTCCTATTTAGTCCTAGTTTTATTTAGTTAATTTTGCAATATTCCAATTTTTCCCTTAATTCATCAATTTTCCTTTGATTTCAAACCCCTTGCCGTCCAGCCCAAATAGACCTTGAGTCTATTTTCCTTTTAAACCCTCTTTCTTTTATCATTTAAGCTATTTAATCATTCTTTATAAATTTACATTTGTTACAATTTAGTCCTTTTTATTCAATTAACCATCGAAACTTTAAAATTTCTTGACGAAACTTTAATACTAACTTATTAACACTCCATAAATATTTATAAAAATATTTATGGCTCGTTTTAAAAATTTTCAAACTCTCGATACCTCATTTTCGATTCTAATTTTTTTTAATATTTATTTCTAGTACACTATTCGCTATTTCAAAAATTTTCCTAACTTCACATTTAACTTATATTCACTAAATTATTAATATTTTTCTACTCATTTTTCGAATTTAGTGATCTCGAATCACTGTTCCGACACCACTGAAAATTTAGGCTATTACAGCAGAGGTATTACTTTTATTTATTAATTTACCATTTTATCCTTGAAAGTTTCTTTATCAATCTTATTTTTTTTCAGATTTGGCAGCCAAATTTTGCTGATAACGGGGAAGAAATACCTCTGCCAAATTCATTAAAATATTTATAATAAAATGTTGGAAGATAAATTTTAATATTTTATTAAATAAATTTATAAATTCACATATTTTAATAGTTTTATATAAGTAAAATAATTTAAAAACTTCTATTATATATTAATTCTAATATGATGTCCTTAATAATCATTTTTATTTTTACCTCACCGCTACAACTGCGTTTGAATCCAAACACACACACCATCATTGTTTCTAATCTCACCGCTACAGTATCCAATATTACCGCTACAGTAACTAATCTCACTGCCACCGCTGTTTTTAACCTCCCCGGAGGTAAACACACCCCCCATCCAACTTAAGCCTAGGAGGGATTGACTAGTGAGTGGCGTGGGTGCCTAGGGAGTAGTGTTTTATTTTTTATTTTTTCCTTTGCTCTTTTAATTACCATTTTTTTCCTTTTGGGCCGAAAATTACAAATGTTTTGGGCTTTATGGTTTTGAGTTGGTTGGGCTTTTTATTTTTCAGCTTGGTCCAGGCAATACAAACCCAAATTTCCCAAAAACAGTCCAAATGGTTTTTAGTTACTCTCTGGATCAGTCTATTGGTCTATAACATCATTGATATGGAGTCAACAACCATGGTAACAATCAAAACTTTTAAGGTTAAGGCTTAAATGCAACATCTAGAGATCTCCGATCAGAGATCCAAGCAATCTGGTGACTGAGACTAAAAGCGACAAGACGGAGTGGCGATGTGTTTGGACTCCAGGTGTCGGACGAAAGCTGAAAAGGGGCTGGCGTGTGACAACATTAGAGGATGGTGGACTAAATCAATAAAGGAGCAAGACAAGGAGAATGAGACACGATGCAGGCGAAATTTAAATGCTGGGCCATTGAGCAAAAAAGCTACTTTAAAAAACAAAAGCTCAAAGACTGACGAAAGGAGGAAGTTGAGCACCAATAAGGAAATAAAAGACTACCCAGGAGTTGGAAAACATGGTTTTAAAAATTAGATCAATAATCGAATCAGTTATATCATCATGTATCAATTAAATAAATTATTTAAAATTTATAAAAAGTTTACACAAAATTTGGTTAAATTTCTAAATCTAAATAGATATATTAATTAATTTTCGATTTAATTGATACAATTAACGGAAACGAGAGTTGTCTGTCTTCCAGAAACTAAAATCTGTTAGGATGAATTTGGATTTAATTAATTGGGATGAATCAAGTTGGTTGATTTGATATTGGGATCTTGAGTTTTCTAATTTGGGTCTGACACCTCCCACTTACCCTAAATTTGTTCCTTTGCCTTTAATTATGTATCAAATTTCTTTCCTCCCGACTTCTCACGTGTTATCGTATGCAACCAAAAAAAACAGCAAGGATTATAAATTTTGCAACCAAAGTCCTCTCGTCCAATTATAAGACCCCACGTCAACGTCAAAACTGCCCCTTTGGCTTTGGTGACCCACAGGTTTTACCAGAATCAACGAGCGCCCATGCAACTCGGCCTCCCAAACCGGCTCCGGACAAATCACGGCT